>NC_133108.1:10000692-10300692 GCF_022965805.1 Primulina eburnea
ACCCCAAGGTTCAACCTCTCCTGAATAGGAATTGAATAAATACCGCCTTCTTGTCGCCTGAAGATTCGTGATACATTCAAGAATTCCTTCAGGTAATCTCGATATTCATTATACGATAATATTCGATAATTCCGTAGCAGGGGAGCATTTTGTTCTTTATGAAAGTATTCTCAATCGCCGAAGGCTCGCAATCGGGGGGGGCCACAAGGGCCTCCTCCCCTCAAGACTGCAGTTACAGAGAGGCTCCTCCGCTACCGGATTTTAGATTCATATTATATGACAGACATTTTTAGCATATACTAGGCAATTGTTCATATCGCAGTAAAGCCATAAGAATGTTACCCTTATCCTTCAACTGGATATTTTTTCTTTTGATTGGCTTACGGACATCCTCATCTTCACTGCTTAAGAAAAACTTGAAGGGATTTGCCCCTAAACGGATAACTGTAAGGTTTTTAGCTACGGAATTATCGAATATTATCGTATAATGAATATCGAGATTACCTGAAGGAATTCTTGAATGTATCACGAATCTTCAGGTGACAAGAAGGCGGTATTTATTGAATTCCTATTCAGGAGAGGTTGAACCTTGGGGTATATATATATTTCCGCACTTTTAAAACGGTAGACGTTACAATAGAACTTCACAGACTCTGAGTTGCAAAAAAATCATGAATTTAAAAAGCTAGCAACATAAGCTAAAATTTGTTAAGACCCCTGTCATAGTGCTGGTAATTGAAATTAAATTTGGTAGCTGAAAAATTTAAATCGGTAGTTGATAAATTAATTCGTTAGCTGGGAATTTAATACACAGCAGTTGATCGGTCTATAAATATGGCATATACAAAGTAGAAACCGCATCAAATCAATAATTCTTTCATGTATCTTCAAGTGAATTGTTCCCAAATTTCTGTTCGAATTTCATTAAAAGTTTGTCTAAAAATTATTTTGGACCAACATTTTGGAGCATAAATTGTAAATGAGCTTATGCTTTAAAGTATATGTATATATTTGAAAATACAATCGATATGATATATTCATTTAATTTGGTATATGATTTAATTGTCTCGTTTAGCTTTAATATAATCGTTGTTATTAAAAATATGTATGAAATTATTTGAAGGCACTATTATAATTTGCATTTGAAATGATAAAAGAATTTTTGACTTTTGATAATTGATTTATTACGGCCCTGAGATATAATAATGAAAAATAAACTTGACAACGAGAAACAAAAGCTATTTTGGGGATTGTCATAAATATCTAAGTTCTATTTTTATGTACTTTATTTAGATTTTAGTTCGCTTTCACTATTTTTGTATTTAGTTTTGTATCATTATTTTTTTTAAAAGACTGGTTTGATTGTATATTGTACTACGGAACTTGTTGTTTTATAATTGTTTTATAATTATTTGATTGTGAAAAAACGCTGGATATCGACTCATGGTCTTGGAGCATGTATCAACATATTGTGGGTAAGAGATTGAATTGAAGAAGGGGAAGCAAGCAGAACAATTACCACGGAATCTAGTGGCCTAGCTGAGGGCGAAAGATTGACTTCGAGTTCGAATTGGTAAACTGCATGACGCAATAGCAAATAACTCTCGGAACGACGTCGCATATGGTGGCGAACGCGAAGAAGAAGGGCCTGGCATCTCTCGTCTTCGTCACTAGCTATCTCCACGTTTGACTTTTCTCCCAAACTGACGATATTTTCCTCTCTTCTTCCTCTTCCCTTTCGATCCTGAGAGTTTGAATCTCGGGGAGCGTATTGGGCTGGGCCGATCGTTGATTCACTAACTCGCAAGTCAAGCCAATAAGCAATGCTCCGAAGTGTCTTAATTTCTCTTTTTTCAAATGCCGTGTTAGTAGGGATGGCAATTTCCTCCGAACCCGATGGAGGATCCGATACCTGACCCGAGTAGGAGAGGGTATGGAGGGATTTTTAGACCCGATTAAATAAATGGGTAATCGGGTATGGAGATTTTCTGGTTCGGGTATGGAGGCGGGTTTGATATAATCCTACCCACACCCGACCCGAATACCCGTTTAAATTAATATATATATATATATATATATATATATATATTTATATATATATATATATATATATATATATATACATATATTAAAGCAAGAAAAATTTGAAATGGGCCTTTTTTTTTACTGTTTCCGGTCATCCAAAATATACGTATTCTGCCTTCTTTTCTCCAACAGAGCAAGGGTTTGTGCTGTCAAGGGAAGGAGGCTTGCACAGGGGTTATAGCATTCGGTTATCTCTTTCTCTTCATTCTCCTTCAATTCTAGCTGCTTGATTTCCTTTTCTCCCATTCGTTCTTTCTCAATCGTTTCGTACGTTGTTCGGTCTCATTCGAGGTTCCATTTTGCTGCCATCGTTTTCTCTCCACCGTTCCGTGCGTCGGTCGATCTTCGGAAAGCATCAACCAGGTGCGTGTTTCCCTTGGATTTGTTCGAATTTGGTGTTCTGCTGGCACACCCCGTCTGTGCAATTAAACTTTCTGTTTGATTTTTTTTGGAATGGCTAGTTTGTTGTTCCCGATTAACCATAGGATGCCTGGTTTTAAGTTTTAACGCTTGTTTGCCCATGTTCTAAGGATGTGGATGACCATATTGATTTTGGTGACCTTGTAGGTCCTTCTCTTTGGCCTCACGGTGTTCTCTCTTTTTGGGCTCCTGCAGATTTTCCTAAGTTAGTTCGCATTTGTTTTTTTCCCTTGGTTTTGTTTCGATTTGTATAATTATGTGGTTTTTGAAGATGCATTTGGACAGTTTTGAAAAATAAATAATCTGGCTTGCATGAGTGCACAGAATCATGTCAATCAAATATCCAAAGAACAATTATAATGGTTGATAAATTATTGTTTATTTTTAGTAATTATGTTACATTTAGAAAAACATATACATTATTTACATGTCTTTCAATGTCATCAATGTTCGAAAAATGAACGGTAAGCTATCCCTTCCACACATAGAAGAAATAATGGTAGTTGTGGACTTATGTCCTATAATAGTGCAACAGAAGGAGGGTGGTTTCATGGGCCAATGGTGGACAACGGTGGTGGTGGTGCTTGTGAATTGGGGTTTTAGAAAGAAAAGAAACTGCATTGTGTAAACAAATTCTTCGATTTATTGTGTGTATAAGTTCAATGTTAAAGATGAAGTACAGGCTCATGTGGAGTTGCTTACACTTAATGGTGAAAAATATGTCAATTTTAGAAAAACTCTTTTGGCTATTTTTATTATGTCTCTTTTTTGTCCTTTTCATTTACTTGTCTTTTGTTTGGATGAAAAGAAGGTGAATCTAAATTTTCAACAAGTGACAGAAGAGTGTATCCTCAAGGTATTTGTCATTATTTACTTTTTATTTTATGATGTTTACTTTTGACTTCTTGATCTTAGTAAAAACTTGCGTCCAAATATGAGAAATGGCTAAGATTTTTCTAATATTTATTCTACTTCCTCTTAAGTTTGATCTAAAAAGACATTGTTATTTTCTCTATTTTATTTTATTTTGTCTTTTTTTAACATACATTACTTCACCACTTTCAGGTATATTAAATGGACTCAACAGATCATATAACAGAAAATGAAGTACCACTATCTGAAATAAATCACGAGGTTCTACTTGTTCCACAAAATACAGCATCTGTTGATGGTGCCTCTCCTAGTGAAACAAGAAAGAGAAAGTTAACTTCTGATGTGTGGAATCATTTTGAAAGGAAGAAAATTAATGGAATGGATAAGGCAATTTGCAACTACTGCAAAAAATCTCTTTCTGGCCAAAGCAAACATGGGACAACACATTTACGTGAACATTTCAAAATTTGTCCAAGAAGAACTGTTAGTGATATAAGGCAGAAACTGATGATTAAAGAGCAAAACAAGGGGGAATTTGCTATTAAAGGCTTTCAATTTGATCAAGAAACATCAAGGTCAATTCTTGCTGAAATGATAATTTTACATGAGTATCCATTGGCAATAATGGAGCATCATGGATTTCATAAACTTTTAGCAAGTCTTCAGCCTTTGTTCAAGGTTCCAAGTCGCAATACCATGAAGAGTGATATACTGAAAATGTATGACTATGAAAAGACAAAAGTATTGAGTTTATTGGAATCTAATAAAGGCATAATTGCTTTAACCACCGACATGTGGAATGCATCTAATCAGAGGAAAGGATTTTTGGCTTTGACTGCCCATTTTATAGATGATAATTGGACTTTGCAAGGTCGTATTTTGAGGTATATATTCTATTTGTCACTCAAATATGTAACATTTTTAACACTTTTTATGATTTCAGTTAAATAGATACTTACATATATACATTATTTTAATTGAATTATGTAGGTTTGCTTATGCTCGTTCTCCACATACCTCAGAAGTCCTTGCTAATGTGATAGTTAAGTCTATGATGGATTGGAATATTGATAGGAAAATATCCACCATTACTGTTGATAACTGTTCCACTAATAATTCTCTTATGAACTTTGTGATGCATAAGCTTGATCGTTCTACACTTATGCTGCAAGGGTCTTTACTTCATATGCATTGTGCTGCTCATATTTTGAATTTAGTTGTCCAAGATGGTTTGGATATCATTGCACCTAGTGTTGAGAAAATTCGTGAAAGTGTCACATATTGGCGAGCATCTCCTAAAAGAGAGCAAAGGTTTGATGATGTGGCACGGATTGTAGTACGCAATATGAATGCTAAAAAATTGGTGTTGGATTGTAAAACCCGTTGGAACTCAACATATGTGATGCTCATGACTGCTATATCTTTTAAAGATGTGTTTGCTCGTCTGAGATTTCGTGATCCATCATATAAATGTTTCCCAACAGATGATGAGTGGTTGTTAGCAGAAGAGGTTTCTAAAATATTGCAAGTGTTTTATTCTGTGACTGAGTTATTTTCTAGAAGAAAATATCTCACAACTAATATCTTTTTTTTCCCAAGGTTTGTGAAATTAAAGCTTCATTGCTCAAGTGGACAACATCTCCTAACAATGTAATTTCTTCCATGACTGAAAGGATGTTTTCCAAATTTGAGAAGTATTGGTGTGATATTCATGGAGTTATGGGAATAGCTACTATTTTAGATCCAAGATATAAGACAAAGTCGGTTGAGTATTGTTTCAAAAGAACACATGGAGAGATTGGTTTTAAAGAACCTGTTAGAAAGATTAAAAAGATGTGTTATGATTTTCTTGACGATTATACAAATAATAATGGTTATGCCAGTGTTGAACAAACGGAGACTAGATTGAATACAAGTACTGATGATTTTTTGGATAGTTTCGATAAAGAAGTAGCACTTGAGTGTGATGTTTACACTGATATGAAGAATGAGTTAGATCATTATTTGGAAGACAAAGTGTTGCCTAGAAATGTTGATTTTGACATATTGGAGTGGTGGAAGACCAATGGAATCAAATATCCCACTTTGATGAGGATGGCACGAGATCTGCTTGCCATTCCAATATCAACGGTGGCTTCAGAATCAGCATTTAGTACTGGTGGCAGATTGGTGAGTTCCCATAGAAGCAAGCTTCATCCAAAAACCATAGAAGCGTTGATGTGCACTCAAAGTTGGTTATTTAATGAGAAACAAGGTAATATAAATTGCATTTTTAGTTTTTATTGTTTTTGAACAAAAATATTATTAATTTACAATATACAGTAATGATTTTTTTCTTTGAATTTTGTAGCTACAAGTTCACAAGAAACGGAAGCATATTACTCTTCAGTTGAATATGATAAGGACACTATTGATGCTGACGTTGTAAGTTTTTAATACAATTTAATTTTTTTAAATTTGACATTGAAAATAAACTGTTGGGTCAATTATTTATGTTGTTCTTCATCATTTTGCAGGACACTACAATGTCAAGTGATGAAGACATGTACGATTAGTTCGGAGATAAACCGATCTAGTTTGATTTTGGTTGATAATGCTTACATATGATTAAACTAGGGGTTACCCATAGATGATTAATCAATTGAATTATGAATTTTTGGATAAGATGTAAATTATACTATATTTTTGTTGAATTGCGTACTTTTGTTCAACTAATATAAACTATTTTTAATATTTTGTTATTTTTTCTATGAAGTTTATTTTGTTCATTAATAATTTTTCTTATTGTTCATTTAAATAATTTTTTAAATATTCATAACTTCCTTGAAACAATTTAAATTTGAAAAAATTCAATTGTATATGATAATTGGGTATTTGGGTAGGGTATGGGTATCCGATGAGTATGGGGATGGGGATGAAATTCAATACCCGATGGGTATGAGGATGAATTTAATAAATGAGTATGGAGATGGATGTATGAAATCCGACCCATACCCTACCCATTGTCATCCCTACGTGTTAGTGATATGTAAGGCAAGGGTGTGCTATTTTTTATTTTATTTTTTTAGATTTTGTGGGATTGCCCATAATATTTGTAATAAATGCATCATCAATAACTTAGCGAAGCTTAAACCAAATTTAAAGTCTAATGGTCATAACCCGTCAAGCTACTTTGTGGATTTATTGATTCTTTTTTTATATTATATTAGCTATCGACGCAAACATATTACATGTGTAATATAATATCTAAAATAAAAACGTTATGTGAGTAATATAATATACAAATATTTACAGATTTATTTGTGAAGTTTGTACCGATAGGGGAAAAACTCAACCATTATAAAATAGTATGAAAATATGAATATCTATACTATAAAATAAGGAAAATCTACCCTTAATACTAAATAACTTAGGGAGAGTTTGCAATTCTTTTTCAAAAAAATGATAACACTAACGTGTTAGTTTAGTTTCTTGGTATGACCATTTGTAAAAGACATTACTACCCCTATCTCACTCAACAAATTAATCGTCAATTGACAATACTAGTCTCACCCCGACAAAATAAATGACATCATCATTTTTTTTAAAAAAAATAGCATTTTATCCATACAATGATTTATAAATTATAATAAAATAATTACAAATATTTTCAAAAAAAATTTGTGATATATCAAATATTAATTATTAATTAAAAAATCAACTCTTTTTTTATATACACACAATACGTGCGCATAGAGTTACTAGTAATTAAAAAGTTTAAAATTTTAGGAGATAGACCTCAAGGATTTTGCATGCTGAGAAAATGATGACGGAGATAGACATCAAGGATTAGTCTAAAATTCATGAAATTATTTTTTGAAATTTCAAGTTTTATTTTAGTGTGTGATTTAAATTAAATTAAATAATTAAATTCAAGAAATATATCAATTGGATTACAATTTTTTTTCTTGCTTTATGCCATATTTAAATTGTTTTAGGTTCACCTATTTCATTGAGGGAAATTATCATATTGGTTATGTAAGTTGATTTCATTTTAAAAAACTCATTTTATAGAAAAATTAATTTTAATATAATCTCTAGATGTTTTACACAAATAAATTGATACGATTTTTTTAAATTTAGCAATAAATAAATAAACAAATTTCACCGAGTCGCAAGCTAGTGCAAAATTTATTCCGTTCCATTGTATTTACTTAAAGTCAATTTGTGTTACAAACTTATATATTTCGCTGCATGTTGTCTGAAATATTGTAGCATTTCACGTAACACTTAGTTCTGATAAACACAAATTTAAGGTCACATACAATATTACTTATTTCATTGTTAAACAAAATATATCTCATATATTTCACGTTTAATTTCTCGTATAATTTTGTTTTCCCATGTTCCTAATCACGCTTTTGCGTTTATTTTTCATCATCACATCAGCATGCATGTACGTAGAAAGTTAGCTTTAAACCCTTTAACGTTAACATCCCTGAGCCCTGCAGCCGAAAAAGGTTGTCTTCTATTGTTCCACCACTGTCCTAAAATACCGGTAGCTCGATCCCCGCAGCTGTGGTTTGGTTATATCCATTCAAAAGTAAATGCTTAAGCAATCGAGCGAGACTCCGTACAATAAATTTTTTGTTTGGTCACATTTTCCAATTCAAGTCCTTATAATTCAATTGCTAAATGAATTTTCATTGCAAGAAATTAAATGTCTTTATTATGCACTTAAGAACGATGTAACATTAATATTGTTAGAGTATGTGTCCAGTGAGCCAACTTGTGGCTTGGACTTTTATTGATACTAATGTAAAACGATCTTTCTTATAATAAATTTTTTATGGTTTTATCCAATTATGACATTATTCTTGGCAAAAACTTGTGTGAGACGGTCTCATGGGTCGTATTTTGTGAGACAGATCTTTTATTTGGATCATCCATGAAAAAGTATTACTTTTTATGCTAAGAGTATTACTTTTTATTGTGAATATCGATAGGGTTGACCCGTCTCACAGATAAAGATTCGTGAGACTGTCTCACAAAAAACATACTCCATTATGCTTTATCTGTATACTTATACAAGCTGCGCAGATGAAGTCTTTGAATATACAATAGGTACCATGAGAAATGTCTCTCAACGTAAGATCATGAAACTCGTTAAGAAATTTACTGTATATTCTAAATATGTTCCTAGATGAATCAGCCACCTAAAATAAGGATAAAATTCGTTTGAGCTTCAGATTAGCATATGTGATGTAAACGTCATGTTTCATTGATAAGAGAATGAAAATATCTATTCATATAAATAAGTGATCATATGATGATGCATTGAACAATTATACAACGGAGTGTCCAAGTAGTTCTCACTTATCAAGTATAATAGTCCACGGTTATGATTGTATACATTAATCATTTGATCCGGGACAATGTAGGGGTTATACGTACTAGTATGCACTTTGATCCGTTTACCGACTCCATTGAGGATCATCACGTGACGAGGTTTGATGTAATTTCGAAATGCGTAGGAGCAAATGTATTTTAGTCGGGAATTCACGTTTGCCTACGGGTGAAGATATCATATGTGGTCTAATGAGTTAATAGTACAAGGAGTCTCTGACCAGAGCAAGAAATGTTCTTTAGAAAAAGATGTTTTCCTAGTTGCATATATCATGCCACTATTAGTACTCAAAAATAAATCACATCGTTATCGAATTCATATACAACTCTCGATATACCAATGTTTGCAAATTCGATCGGGATATATATGTTGAAGGGACCGTACTATACGTAATCATAATTTAATGTTCTTGCAAGCACTATCAGCGATACCTAGGGGATCATGGAGCGGTGCTACTAGACGCTCTTATCATGATCTGATGGGTGTGATCAGAAATGAGTTCCGACATTCTTGATCAAGGAGTTGATGAAAAGAATGAGGTTAATTAGGGTAAGCGCAAATAAAAAAAATGTTATTATGAATCATATGTAGATGTGAAACCATGTCTAGCTTTATCCCTGAATCATTGAGGGTCACACAAGTGTCGGACCTGTGTTCCCGTTCAGAAAGTCAAAGTTTAAGGAGTTGAATTTGGCGACTATAGTTTGATAGAAATCAAAGAAGATGCTTATAAAGAAGTTTATAAGTTTATCCTATATGGTGGAAGAAATAAAAGTTAACTCAATTGCTAATTGAGGAAAGAGAGTGAAACTACCTATTTGGTGAAAAAGTTCACTAAACTAGCAGCTGTCCAATGTGGTAACTGAAAATTTGATCTTCCGAATTTTCAGTTTCCATTATATAAACAAGACTTGTATCATTGATACATCGGCACTGTCAGATCGTCGATCAGGGTTAAAATGAGTTCAGAATCATTTTTTTAGTGAATTTAGAATTTACTGATTAAATGATTGTACTAATAGTGATGACTATTAATATATACAAATTCTCATAAAATATTATAGAGTTTAATTAACTAATGAGTTAATTATATAAATTAAATAATGGTTATTTATTTTAATTAATGTGTATATGCATGTATTAAAGGTACATGTGTAGATATATTAATGTTTATATATATACAATTTATATGGAAATATATAAATTAATATATCACGTATTATCAAAAGTTGATAAATACATGATATTATAATAATTATTATTATTATATGAGAATTTTATTATAATTAAATTAAAAAGTCCTGGTGAGACAATGATTATGAATCCTGATGGGAGAGAGATTCTTGATGGGATCAGGAATCGTACTCTATAAATATACCAAGTGGGACATAAAACATAACACGAGTTCTTGTACCTAAAATTCACCAAAATTTCCTCCCCACATGTGGGGACCCGGACGCTGATCATGTTTCTTAATCATTATTGGGACTAATTAATCAATTATAAAACAGGGTCTAAATTTTTTTTTTTTAAAATACAAAGCGGAAACGTAATGTAATTTACTCAAATTACATATTAAACATGAACATACAAATCTTGTGTTATCTACAAGAATTCAACTAGGTTCAACTACATATCAGTGCTGAATCCTATGTTGCTTCGAAGCCCGGATCTCCACGCTATCTAATCTTCTCTCATCCTCTTCTTGACCATGATCCAGCCCCACCTGTTGTCATGCACACATACAAAACAAGACAACAGCCGGATAACTCCGGTGAGATATGAATATCCCAGTATAAACAATGTACACATGCAATCATATAAAAGCATATACGAAAGCATATAAGAATTACTCATAACATGTCTCAAATCAGAAACATAAATCAATATCAAACATTCAATAATCATGAATGATATAAACAATGTAAATCAACATGTCGTATCAGACTCAACTCAACCGACGCGTCGTCTCAGACTCGACTCTACTGACGCGTCGTCTCAGACTCGACTCAACTCTAACCTAGGGATCCCGATGTCTGGATATAGGTAATTATCTCGAATCTCAGTCGATAGGAATGAATCAATCCCTAAACGGCATCGATATAATTCATATCTCAGTGTCTGGGCGAATCAACCGCAGAATTGACAAATCAGTCAAGAATTAGGCGAATCAGCCAATAACCAGACGAATCAGCCTGTAATTAAGCGAATCAGCTTAAGTTTAGACGAATCAGTCAATAACCAGACGAATCAGCCGGTGACTATGCGAATCAGCCCATAACCAGACGAATCAGCCGGTGACTAGGCGAATCAGCCTATGACTCAACAACTCAGTAATCAATACATGTATTCAGTATCTAAGCAAATCAATCGATGACTAGCGAATCAGCAGTCATTACATGCAGTGGCTATAAATCAATAGACTACAATCATAAATCCCATCAATTGCAAATATCAATGCAATAATTGAAAGTATGTGATTTAGGGAGACTCGAGTCAAACCTCACTCGAGTTGTGCAATCCCAACTCAACATTAATTTATACCTTTCTTTCTGATACTCTGACTCGGTCGAAGTCTCGCACTCAAATCTGTCAATACTCAATCTGACAATAACAATATCGAGGAGTATACTATCAATACCCGTTCAAATCAATACTGGATATAAACAGAATTCAATCAAATTCTGTTTCAACGACATAACATCATAATCTAAATATATCCAGCAATACCATATCAGTCAAATATCAATTCTAACATCTTATACTCGATAATCACTCACTCTGGATATCAATTCTTATTCAACTCAACTCTAAAAATCATAACAATTTCATATGGTATCTGTTCCTCAGTCCGGTTTCGATTATACGATGTCTAACATACAAAGAACATCATATATGAATCATATCAGATTCTGACAATACCATATTTTCAAAACATATCAAAACGTAGCAAAACTTACGTCCAGTTGTAGCTTACGTTGATAGGAACACAGTACCGCAGTCAGATTTAAAATCAGACAGCCGGATTTTGTAGAAATCACAAGTCTATGCTCCGAACTTGTTTTTCTCTCTTTCCTCAATTCTTTGCTTCGTTTCCTTCTTCTGAATCTTAAGAGGGAATGTAGGTATATATATATATTGCATGTAATTCATACGTGTCTTCCCAAAATTTGCCACAATCCTCTCGTGCATATGCGCGCATATTCTCGCGCATATGCGCGAGACCTACTGCCTCGACGATTCATCCTCGCGCGCAGATGCGCGCTCTCTCGTCGCGCATGTGCGCGCCCCTTCGCGCATATGCGCGCCATGTTTCGGCGCATGTGCGCCAACCATTCTGGACGTTCCGCGCATGTGCGCGCAGGGTTCTGTCTTCCTCGCGCATGTGCGCCCATACTCATCGCGCATGTGCGCGGGGACCCTTCTCCACGCATAATATCCAACCTTCTTTCGGTTCTCTCGATCTGATCCGTTCTGTTTATAATCATAGTAATTATCAACAATAGATTATAATAATCATCGCCCAAATCTTTTCAAATTAACCGGATAATTTCTCGGGCCTTACATTTCTCCCCCTCTTAGATCTGAGTTCGTCCTCGAACTCGCAAACAATCAATTCAGATATGTCAGAAGAAATGTATACAAAGTTATATCAGAAACTCATCTCAATGAATCTGTTCTGAAATTTCAATCTCATATCAAATTCTATTTCGAAAAATAGCTCTGATAAAGTCAATCTCGCAACACTGGTTATCAAACATCTGTATATACCCATCAACAGTTCGTAACGACTCAACATCATCAGGTGTTATCGAATCTGTTGATCTCAATCAAAGATATATTCGATCTTTGGTCTCAAATACCAACAGTCATCATCCGACGTTTGCATATTCAGTCAGTCTATTATGAGTTGTTTTCATTTTCTTCTGAATTAGCTTCATCTTTCCCGTCATATCTCTGATCATTTCAAATCCAAACTCAAGAACCTCAGAGATATCATTTCAATAAAGAGAGGATCCATATATCTTTCCGTACAACGCTTCAAAAGGAGTTATCTCAATACTCGTTTGATAGTCGTTGTTGTACGAAAACTCACAAAATGGCAATGAATCCTGCCATTCAGTGTTAAAATCAAGCATTATAGCTTTCAGCATATCCTCCGAAATCTGGATAATCCACTCTGACTGTCCATCAGGTAGTGAATACTATTCAGTATTCAGATATGATTACATTCTATCACACGTGCAAAATCAACCAAAATCACGGTCAAATATAATCAACTCTCAACACTCCGTGTAATCTAATCACTTTTCTGACAGAATCTCAATAATGTATCATATTTGTCCATCTTCATGTACGGTTTAGCACTCGCAGACTAGGTCAGTCTGTCATTCCTAACTCAATCAATATTCAATTACGAGAGGAATGCAGTAACTTCATCACGATATCCTTGGAAATGTAATCTCATTTCCATTCAGGAACCGACAAGTTACATAACCAATCTCTTGGTTTGTTTCTTTCTATCTTTATCTGTTCATAGTTTAGACATTTCAGTCCAAACTCTGCCATATCTAATTTCATCTGTTTCTATCAAAACATTTTCTGCTATAAGGATGCTTACTGAATCAAGTATTGCACCATTTCTGACAATCTCTGTCATTTCAAATTCGAAATATCGGCACCAACAAATCAGTTATTAACATACCATACAGTATTACTTACCTGATTCAAAAACGGATTCAGAACAACAGCAAGATTCAATCAGATTCAAAACATGCTAAACTCATTGATACTGATCTGTTAAACTCATAACCTTCAATGTCTGACACCGACGTCAACCTCGGCTGACTAATCACGGTTTAACTCTGCTAAAATCAACAGATACATCATTTTCAGATATAAAAATCTCTGAACACAATCTGTCTCAATCAGGATTAACCAATTCAACAATTTCTACTATCATTTCAAGGCTAAACTCAATCTCTATGATTGGAATCAGATCTGAAGTCTTATCTGGGGAAAACATTAATAATTTTCTTATCATTGGTAAATCAGCCAATGATAAAATCAACTTCAGTAAATCAACTGAATATATAAGGAGTCATTCTGCTCCTTTCTGTAATCATCGACTCATAGCTAGTACGAATATCAAAGGAATATACTTGTAGGTATAATAACTAAATAGCCTATGGATGATTTGATTCACACGATGCTTAAGGGCAATTTCGAATGTCGAAAAAAAATTTTAGAACTTCCGTTGCGTACGTAAAAACTCTGCCCCAACAAATGTTCCACCAAACGATAGGAATATTAATTAATAAATGATTTTCTAGCTTGTTGTAGTGCCCAAATTCAGTACACGTATAACCCATGCATTTATTTAATTATAAAATGAGTCTTAGTGGTGCATGATTTATTTAAATGCATTTTTTAAAATTAATTATGTTTATGTGATGCATGTTAAAATGTTTTTCGAGTTTCATGTTTCAGGCGATTATTCGAGGAGGAATCGAGGAAAAGACCAGTGACGATTTTGGCAATTTAAAATGCGGTATTTTATTTTAAAGTTAAGATTGGTGTATTTTAAATAATTTATTCAGTTTAGCATTTTAAAGTTTAAATTATTTAATTGAGTGATTTTAAGAATTTTAAAACTTTTAAAGTTTAGCAAGTGTTCGTTTTATTTTAAATTAGAGACTTGGCTTGTAGTGAGGATTAACTTTTTAACTAGCTTTTTTATTAGCATTTTTAATTAGTATTTTTAATTGTGTAATTAAGCCATTTAATTCCCTAATTAACATGTTTTACACACACTGAAACCGTTCAACACACAAACACACTTATTCCAATTCAGCTTTTGAAAAGAAACCTAGGGTTCATATCTAGAAAGCAGCCGTCCCTCCCTTTGATTTGACAACAAATTCGAAATATTTGGATAAAAATTGAGTGAGTTATGAGGTTTTTCGTGGGATTGCTCAAACTGCGTTTGTCAGAAAACTATGATATTGATGCGTTCTTGAAGTTTATTTATTGCAGGCTTCGTTGGGGATCGACGGGTGATCGTTGCTGCGTCTAGGTATGCTTAGTATGACGTTGGGTTGACATTTGAATTTTCGGTTAGTGTCGATAGGAACTTGAATACATTAGAAGTCGTAGGAAACGATTTGGTGTCAATTGCCACGTTTTTGAATTGTATGTGTCACAGGGTGGACGTCGTTGCTTTGGGTGTTTGTACGAATTTGAATCGATTTTATGGCATACTAGGATGGGTCTTGGGGTATCGGTTCAAGGTCCGTACAATCGAGTCTAGAATGATAAGCATTGCATGTATTGAATTTTCGTGGGTTTGCAAGTCGTGCAGGTACACAGACCCTGGCACAGGGTCCGTGCCTTCATTTTCTCCTTGGTGTCATTCTCGCGAGCCGACAAGGACCCCCACACAGACTAGGGCACAGGGTCCGTGCTCTTGTTTTCTTTCACGATGTCAATTTTGCGAACTTACACAGACCCCGGCACGGGGTCCGTGCCCTTCCTTCTTTTCGGTATTTCTTTTGCGCACCTACACGGACCCGTACACGGACCCAGGTACGGGGTTCGTGTACTTCATGACTTTGGGAAAAATTGATTGTTTGCTTGGGAGTTTCATGTCTGGGTTTAGTACGATGATTTAAATGAGGTTAGGCAAGTGTTTTAAATGTGGAGCTACTGACCACATGCTGAAAGAGTGCCCACAATGGAAGCAGCCAACTCAGGGCAGAGTGTTCGTCATGCATGCACAAGAGGCGAACCTAGAACCCACACATGACTTTACTGACCGGTAAACTTTTCTACCTAAGCCCAGTATAATTTTGCCTTGCATGTGGAAGTTTATTTGGGATTATTAATCTGCTAGCGATATTTTGAGTAAATTGGAGTATTGATTTCTTCTATGCTTAAGGTTAATATTAGTAATTTGGGATATAAGTTTGTGTTGTGCTAACGTCTCTCAGGAAATATTTTCATTAAGAGATTAGCCACTCAGGCCTTGATAGATTCAGGAGCCGCCCATCATTTATTTCGGAAACGTTCGCTAGCCACTTGGATATCAAGACCATTGGACTCGATGTGAATTATTCAGTGACAGTCCCATCCAGAGAAGAATTATCAGCTACTAGTACGGTCAGAGACATCGATCTGGAATTACACGGCCATCTAATGTATGCCGACTTGATCGTCTTACCAATGCCAGAGTTTGATATCATTCTGGGAATGAACTGGCTAACGAGGAACAGAGTCTTGATTGATTTTCAGAAGAGATCCGTTTTGGTTAGGCCGATGGGCATGGAGCAGTTTCTGTTTGAACCAGCCAGATGGAGAAGTTTCCTCGCATGATCTCTTGAATGCAGGCTCGGAGACTTATTTCTAAGGGGTGTCAGGCCTTCTTGGCCAGCGTTATTTCTGCACCTGAAGTGCCCACTCCGTCGGTATCAGATGTGACAGTAGTCAGAGGCTTCCCAGACGTCTTCCCTGACGACGTCACAGGTCTTCCACCAGAGAGAGAGAGGTGGAGTTTGCAATTGAACTCATGCCAGGCACAACGTCAATCTCTAAGGCACCATACCGATTAGCTCCAGCTGAGATGTTAGAACTCAAGCAACAGATTCAGGAGCTTCTTGGAAAGGAATTCATCTGCCAGAGTTTCTCACCGTTGGGCGCACCGGTACTTTTTGTAAAGAAGAAAGATGGGAGTATGAGGCTGAGCATCGATTACCGAGAGTTGAACAAGGTAACGATAAAGAACAAGTACCCACTTCCTAGGATCGAAGACTTGTTTGATCAGTTGCAGGGAGCCACGTTGTTCTCTAAGATAGATCTTCGATCAGGGTATCACCAGCTGAAGGTGAAAGATGCAAATGTGCACAAGACAGCCTTCAGGACCAGGTATGAGCATTACGAGTTTTTAGTGATGCCATTCGGACTGACTAATGCTCCAGAAATTTTCATGGACCTCATGAATCGAGTATTCCAGCCCTAATTAGACCAATTCGTCATAGTGTTCATTGACGAAATTCTTATTTACTCGAAGAGTCATGAGGAGCACAGTCAGTACTTGAAGACAGTTTTGCAGACCTTGCAGAGTCGCAAGTTATTTGCGAAGTTCAGTAAGTGCGAGTTTTGGTTGGAGAAGGTGGCGTTTTTGGGTCACATTATATCTAGCAATGGGATTGAAGTGAATCCAGCTAAGGTGGCAGCAGTTAGAGATTGGGTTAAACCGAAGAATGCATCAGAGATTCGCAGTTTTCTGGGTTTAGCCGGTTACTACCGTAAGTTTATTCAGGGGTTTTCATCCATAACAGTGCCACTCATTTCACTGACCAAGAAGAATGCTAAGTTCGTGTGGAGTGACGAGTCAGAAGAGCTTCGATACTTTGAAGCAAGTTCTTATTTCAGCACCAGTGTTATCCATGCTAACAGGGCAAGGTGATTTTGTGCCATACACCGATGCATCTAAGCTCGGGTTAGGCGCAGTGTTGATGCAGCAGTGTCGGGTTATACCTTATGCTTCAAGGCAGTTGAAGGTGCATGAGAAGAATTACCCGACGCATGACTTAGAATTGGCCGCCGTTGTCTTTGCATTGAAGATTTGGAGACATTACTTGTACGGCGAGAAATGTCAGAGATTTACCGATCACAATAGTCTCAAGTATTTCTTCACGCAGAAGGAACTGAACATGAGACCTAGACAGTGGTTAGAGTTGGTGAAAGACTACGACTGTGAGATTAGCTACCATCCGGGAAAGGCTAATGTTGTCGCAGACGCCTTGAGCAGGAAAGAGGCAGTTGTAGCACAATTGTCAGTACAGAGACCTCTTCAGTCTGAGATTCAGAAGTTTGATTTAGAAGTTTATCGCAAGAGCAGAGCTCCAAGGCTGTCTAATCTGACAGTCCAATCTTCCTTACTAGACCGTATTCGTGCGGGCCAGCCTTCAGACGAGCAGTTGCGGAAATGGAGACTGAGGGATGAAGCCAAGGGCAGTGTACTCTACACAGTTTCAGATGGTATTGTGAGATACAGAGGTAGAATGTGAGTGCCTAGCGTTGATTCGATCAGAGAGGATATTCTGACAAAGGCACACGCATCTCCGTATTCTATTCACCTAGGGGGTACCAAGATGTACAAGGACCTGCAGATTTTTTATTGGTGGCTAGAGATGAAGAGAGACACACGCAGATTTGTGTCTGAATGCCTCACTTGTCAGCAGGTGAAGGCAGAACATCAGATGCCAGCAGGAATGCTTAAGCCACTCCTCATCCCAGAGTGGAAATGGGAGAATATTAGAATGGACTTTGTGGTTGGGTTGCCAAGTTCAGTAAGAGGATCGAATTCTATTTGGGTTATAGTGGATCGACTCACTAAGTCAACGCACTTTTTGCCAGTGAAGATGACTTTCTCCATGACGCAGTATGCGGAGCTCTATATCAGGGAGATAGTTCAATTGCACATGATCCCAGTTTCAATCGTGTCTGACAGGGACCCGAGATTTACATCGTCCTTTTGGAAGAGCTTACATGCAGCCATGCGGACGAAGTTGCTTTTCAGTACCACTTTTCACCCGCAGACAGATGGCCAGTCTGAGCGAGTGTGTCAAATTTTGGGGATCTATTGCGAGCCTGTATGATCGATTTCCAGGGGACCTGGGAATCAAAGGTACCTTTAGTGGAATTTACGTACAACAACAGTTTCCAATCATCCATTGGTATGGCTCCCTACGAGGCATTGTATGGAAGAAAGTGCAGATCACCATTTCATTGGGATGAGGTTGGTGAGAGAGCAGAACTTGGTCCAGAAATAGTTCAGCAGACTGCAGATGTGGTGGTCAAGATTCGAGACAGAATGAAGACCGCCCAGAGTCGTCAGAAGAGCTATGTTGATAAGAGAAGGAGGGACCTCGAGTTTGCCGTAGGTGACCACATTTTTGTAAAGACAGCACCCATGAAGGGTGTTATGAGATTTGGGAAAAGTGGCAAGCTCAATCCGAGGTTTATTGGGCCGTTTGATATTCTTGATAGAGTTGAGACACTAGCTTATCGTGTTGCCCTTACGCCGAATCTGGCCGAGGTTCACAATATGTTCCACGTCTCGATGCTAAGGAAGTTCCTAGCTAATCCTTCGCACGTGTTGAGTTATGAACCGTTACAGTTGGCTCCAGACCTGTCTTATAAGGAAAGACATGTCCAAATCATAGACAGACATGAGCGTAGACTTCGGAACAAAGTGACCAAGTTGGTCAAAGTCCGATGGCTAAATCAAACAGTGGAAGAAGCCACTTGGGAAACAGAAGCAGATATGAGGATTCGCTACCCGGAGTTGTTCGGTAAGATTTAATTTCGAGGACGAAATTTTTATAAATGGCGGAGGAACTGTGGTGCCCAAATTCAGTACACATATAACTCATGCATTTATTTAATTTTAAAATGAGTCTTAGTGGTGCATGATTTATTTAAATGCATTATTTTAAATTAATTAGGTTTATGTGATGCACGTTAAAATATTTTTCGGGTTTCATGTTTCAAGCGATTATTCGAGGCGGGATCGAGGAAAAGATCGGTGACGATTTTGGCAATTTAAAATGCGGTATTTTATTTTAAAGTTAAAATTGGGGCATTTTAAATAATTTATTCAGTTTAGCATTTTAAAGCTTAAATTATTTAATTGAGTGATTTCAAGAATTTTAAAACTTTTAAAGTTTAGCAAGTGTGTGTTTAGTTTTAAATTAGGGACTTGGCTTGTAGTGAGGATTAACTTTTTAACTAGCCTTTTTTTTTGCATTTTTAATTAGTATTTTTAATTGTGTAATTAAGCCATTTAATTCCCTAATTAACTAATCACACGTTTTACACACTTTTATACACACTGAAACCGTTCAACACACACACACACACACTTATTCCAATTCAGATTTTTATTCATACTTTGAAAAGAAACCTAGGGTTCATATCTAGAAGGCAGCCTCCCCTCCCTTCTCTTTTCCAGCAATTTTCGTGTGCTTTAGTGTAAGAAAAATCGAGCCACGGTCGTCTCGGATCAAGCCTCGCTTCCTTCCCGCTTCGGTATCGTCGTTACGGTATTTCAAATCATCAAAGGCACGTATATTCTGTTATTTCTGCATCGATCTCGTCATATTATGCGTTGTGTTGCTATTTATGCGTAAAAATACATGTGTGATGTGTAGAAGTTTGAGAAATTATGTTTATATCACTTTTGAAACCATTTTTAGATCTAAAATTACGTTTTTACTGTCTTTTTAAATACTGCGATTTTTCGGTCGTGATTATGAAAAAACTTTCCACAAGAAAATTGTAGAATTTTTTATACCTTCGATTTGACAGCAAATTCGAAATATTTTGATAAAAAATTAGTGAGTTATGAGGTTTTTCGTTGGACTGTTCAAACTGCGTTTTTCAGAAAACTATGATATTGATGCGTTCTTGAAGTTTATTTGTTGCAGGCTTCCTTGGGGATCAACTGGTGACCGTTGCTGCGTCTAGGTATGCTTAGTGTGACGTTGGGTTGACGTTTGAATTGTCGGTTAGTGTCGATAGTGTAACGAACCGTACTTCTCATACTTAAAATTTGAGGAAAAATTAAAAATTTTCTTAAATAAAAACATCCACACGGTCGTCACTCATCATTCATAAAATATCTTTAAAATCCACCATCACAATTAAAATTTGCTAAAAGAGAAGCTGTATCGAAAAGTCTCACAACCCAATCATAAAATCAGAGTATAAATGTATTTTCTTAAAAACTTAAAATAGCGTATGCGGTCCTCGGGTCTAGCCTCCCGCTCAGTCCAAGCCTGCCCCTTGGTCGCCACCTCCCGTCTCCTCATCAACATAGTCACCTGCATCGATCAAGTCTAGTGAGTCTAAAGACTCAACACGTATAAACTGGGATAACAAGTACTACGTAATAAAAATCGCATACATCTTAAAAATAGAACATACATAACTTGAAACTTGAACTTGCATAATAACCTTGAACTTGCATACATATATATAGACGTGCCATAACGTGAAACTTTCATATTCATAACTGCATACTTGAGCATACTAAAACATACATGACTTCATCATTTTTTTGTAGAGGATGTTTCAAAGCAAGTGACCCATACATAATAAACGCCTGATCAGACACACCACAGTACTGGGCTGACAGGGACGTATCCACTGCCGAATACATGAGATCCCCGTTCATAATTTAACGGGGCGGAGAGGTCCTCGGCCACGTTTACCGACTTCCAAACTCATTCATAATTTGGTCACAAGACAATTAGCATACCTCAAAAACTTAAAATATTTTCTTTGCACGTCATACATACTTACTTGGCGTTGACGGATTCGTTGGACTTCGATCGGGGTCGTTGCTGCACATACTGATCATGAATTGACATGCTTAACTTGCATACTTAGACGTAGGTAATCATGCTCACTTACGAGTTCATTCAATTCCTTAGGGCGTTCTACAATTCCCATGACTCAACTTTGTAAATCATTGTGCTAACTCATGACGTCTAACCTCAAAGTATACTAAATTATTTTTCCCCAAAAATGAAGGACACGGACCCCGTACCTACATCCGTGTAGGGGTCCGTGTAGGCTCTGTAAATTGACACCGAAGGAAAGCAAAGGCACGGACCCCGTGTCAGGGTCGGGTGAAGGTCCGTGTAGACTCTGGAAAAAGGCTCCGAAAAGAATCAAAGGCACGGACCCCGTGTCAGGGTCCGGGTGGAGGTCCGTGTAGACTCTGTAATGGCGCACCAAGAGAAAAACAAAGACACGGACCCCGTGCCAGGGTCCGTGCTTGGGTCCGTGTACTTGCGGGACAAACGAAGCTACGAAAATTCTGTACATGCTTTGCTCAACTTTCTAGACTCGGTTGCACGGACTATGAAACGACACCCCGAGACCCATCCTATCATGCTCTAACATCAAACCATAAACGTACAACCACCCAAGCAACGATGTTCCCCTACGACACATTCAATTCAAACATAGCAATTGACACCAATTCGTTACCTACGACTTCTAGTGCGTGTGATTGCCTATCGACACTAGGCGACGCATCAATTGACATCCTATCATCGTAATAATCATACCTAGACACAGCAACGATCATCCGTCGATCTCCAACGAAGCCTGCAACAAAAACTACAAGAACACAATTTTCGTAAAAGTCGCAGTTTGAGCAGTCCCACGAAAAACATCATAACTCACTCGATTTTCATCCAAAAATCTCGAATATTATATCAAATCGAAGGTATCGAAAATTTCTACAATTTTCTAGGTGAAAGTTTTCTCAAAATCCCGACAGAAAAATCGCAGTTTTTATCAGAACAGTAAGTTGCGAGATTTCAGATCTAAAAAGTATTTCAAACGCATTCAAACTATTTTTCGCTCAAACGACGAACGTCACACATGGATTTTCATGCATAAAATAACACGACACATAATATGACAAGATCGATGCAGAAAGAACAGATTATACGTGCCTTTTGATATTTAAAGATACCGAAACGGCGTCACCGAGGCGGAGATGGAAGCGAGGTTGATCCGGGACGAACGTGGCACGCTTTTCTTGCAATAAAATTCACGAAAACCTTGCTGGAATTTGAAGAGGGGGTGGGCGGCTGCTATGCTAATGAAGAACCCTAGTTTTCTCTCCTCAAAGATATAAAATCTGAAACGTAAAGTGAGTGTGTGTGTTTAGTGTGTGTAAAAACGTGTAAGTGTGTGTGAGTGTGTGTAACGTGTGTGTGCGTTTTAATTAGGGGAAACTCTAGCTAAATAAACTATTTAAAATACTAATAAAGAGTTTACACACACCATTTTAATCAAACTCTACAATTAAAATATCTACACACTAATTTTAAAAGTTTTAAACTCTTAAATCACTCAATACATAATTAAGGCTTTAAAAATACTAACAACTTAATAAATTATTTAAAACGTCTCATTCTCAACTTAAAAATAAAATACCACATTTTAATTTGCCAAAATCGTCACCGGGTCTTTTCCTCAATCCCGCCTCGAATAATCGCCTGAAACATGAAACTTGAAAAAGACATTTTAACGTGCATCCCATAAACATGAATAATTTAAAATAATGCATTTTCATAAATTATGCATGGCTAAAACTCATTTAAAAAAATTATAAATGATCTAATAATTAAATAAATGCATGGGTTATACGTGTGCTGAATTTGGGCACTACAGTTCCTCCCCCACTTATAAAAATTTCGTCCTCGAAATTAAATCTTACCGAACAACTCCGGGTAGCGAAGTCTCATATCTGCTTCTGACTCCCATGTGGCTTCTTCCACTGATTGATTCAGCCACTGAACTTTGACTAGCTTAGTCACTTTGTTCCGGAGTCTGCGCTCCTGTCGGTCGAGGATTTGAGTCGGTCTTTCCTCATAAGACAAATCTTGAGCAAGCTGCAAAAGCTCATAACTCAGAATGTGCGAAGGATTAGCCAAATATTTCCTTAGCATCGAGACATGGAACACATTGTATACTCCGGCCAGATTCGGCGGAAGGGCTACACGATAGGCTAGTGTCCCAACTCTGTCAAGAATCTCAAACGGCCCAATGAACCTCGGACTCAGTTTGCCTCTTTTTTCCGAACCTCATAACACCTTTCATAGGTGCAATTTTGACGAATACGTGATCACCAACGGCAAATTCGAGATCTCTCCTCCTCTTATCGGCATAACTCTTTTGACGGCTTTGGGCAGTCTTCATTCTCTCACGAATCTTGACCACCACGTCTGCAGTCTGTTGAACTATCTCTGGACCTAGATCTGATCTCTCACCCACTTCATCCCAATGAACTGGTGATCTGCACTTCCGACCATACAACGCCTCATAGGGAGCCATACCAATAGATGCTTGGAAACTGTTGTTGTATGTGAACTCCACTAGAGGTAGTCTAGACTCCCAAGTTCCTTGGAAATCAATCATGCAGGCTCTCAGCAAATCCTCTAAAATCTGAATCACTCGCTCAGACTGGCCATCTATCTGCGGATGAAAAGCTGTACTGAAAAGCAACTTCGTCCCCATGGCTGCATGCAAACTCTTCCAGAAGGACGATGTGAATCTCGGGTCCCTGTCGGACACAATTGAAACTGGGAATCCATGTAGATGGACTATCTCCCTGATATATAGCTCCGCGTACTGCGTCATGGAGAAAGTCGTCTTCACTGGTAGAAAATGCGCTGACTTAGTGAGTCGGTCTACTATAACCCAAATAGAATTCGATCCTCTGACTGACCTCGGCAACCCGACCACAAAATCCATAGTAATGTTCTCCCAATTACACTCGGGAATGGGAAGTGGCTTAACCAATCCTGCTGGCCTCTGATGTTCAGCTTTTACTTGCTGACAAGTGAGGCATTCTGACACAAATCGGCGGATGTCTCTCTTCATCCCTGGCCACCAATACAATAATTGTAGGTCTTTGTACATCTTGGTACCTCCTGGGTGGATGGAATACGGAGATGCGTGTGCCTCTGTCAATATATCCTGTCTGATCGATCCAACACTAGGCACCCACATTCTACCTCTGTATTTCACAATGCCGTCTGAAACTGTGTACAGCACACTGCCCTTGGCTTCGTCTTTCAGTCTCCATTTCTGTAACTACTCATCTGACGACTGTCCTGCCCGGATACGGTCTAGCAAATCAGATTTGACTGCCAGATTAGACAGCCTGGGTGCTCTGCCCTCACGATAAATCTCTAGGCCAAACTTCAGAATCTCGGACTGAAGCGGTCTCTGCACTGACAATTGAGCGATGACTGCCACTTTCCTGCTCAAAGCGTATGCGACAACATTAGCCTTTCCAGGATGGTAGCTAATTTCGCAGTCGTAATATTTCACAAGTTCCAACCACCGTCTCTGTCTCATATTCAGCTCCTTCTGCGTGAAGAAGTATTTGAGACTCTTGTGGTCGGTGAAAATCTGACATCTCTCGCCGTATAGGTAGTGTCTCCAAATTTTCAGTGCGAAGACAACGGCGGCTAACTCCAGATCGTGCGTCGGGTAGTTCTTTTCATGCACTCTCAACTGGCTGGATGCATAAGCTATGACCCGACCCTGCTGCATCAACACTGCGCCTAATCCGAGCTTAGATGCATCGGTATAAAGCACAAACTCACCTTGCCCTGTTGGCCTGGCTAACACTGGCGCTGAAATAAGAGCTTGCTTCAAGGTGTCGAAGCTCTTCTGGCATTCCTCACTCCACACAAACTTAGCATTTTTCTTGGTGAGTGAAGTGAGTGGCACCGCTATGGACGAAAATCCCTTAATGAACTTACGGTAGTAACCGGCTAAACCCAAAAAGCTGCGGATTTCAGATGCATTCTTCGGCTCAACCCATTCCTTGACAGCCGCTACTTTCGCTGGATCCACCTCGATTCCACTGCTAGATACTATATGCCCCAAAAATGCTACTTTTTCTAACCAAAATTCACACTTACTGAATTTCGCAAATAACTTGCGACTCTGCAAAGCCTGTAATACAGTTCTCAAGTGTTGGCGGTGCTCCTCCTGGCTCTTCGAGTATATAAGAATATCGTCTATGAATACTATGACGAATTGATAGAGGAACGGCTGAAATACTCGGTTCATGAGATCCATGAAAATTGCTGGAGCATTAGTCAGTCCAAACGGCATCACCAAAAACTCGTAATGTCCGTATCTAGTCCTGAAGGCTGTTTTGTGGACATCTGCATCCTTCACTTTCAGTTGATGGTACCCTGATCGAAGATCTATCTTAGAGAACACGGTGGCTCCCTGCAACTGATCAAACAAGTCTTCGATTCTAGGCAACGGGTACTTATTCTTGATCGTTACCTTGTTCAACTCACGGTAATCGATGCACAGTCTCATGCTTCCGTCTTTCTTTTTCACAAAAAGTACCGGTGCGCCCCACGGTGAGAAACTCGGGCGGATAAACTCTTTGTCTAAGAGCTCCTGAATCTGTTGCTTGAGTTCTAACATTTTCGCTGGAGCTAATCGATACGGTGCCTTAGAGATTGGCACCGTGCCTGGCATGAGATCAATGGCAAACTCCACCTCTCTCTCCGGTGGAAGACCTGAAACATCGTCTGGGAAGACGTCTGAGAATTCACTGACTACTGGCACTTCTGCTAAAGATGGAGTAGTCACATCCGGTGCTGAAATAATACTCGCCAAGAAGGCCTGGCAGCCCTTGGAAATCAGTCTCCTCGCCTGCATGCACGAAATCATGCGAGGGAAGCTTCTCCATCTATCTGGCTCAAAAAGAAACTGCTCCATACCCAATGGTCTGACTAGTACTGATCTCTTCTGAAAGTCGATAAGAACTCTGTTCTTAGTCAGCCAGTCCATTCCCAATATGATGTCGAATTCTGGCATTGGCAATAGGATTAAATCTGCATACACTAGGTGGCCATGCAGTTCTAGGTCGATATCTCTGACCACACTGGTAGCTAATAGCTCTTCCCCTGATGGGACTGTTACTGAAAAATTCACGTCTAGGCCAATGGACTTGAGGTCCAGATGATTAGCAAACATTTCCGATATGAAGGAGTGAGTGGCTCCTGAGTCTATCAATGCGGTTGTGGATAATCTCTTAATAAAAATGTTTCCTGAGAGACGTTAGCACAACAAACTAACTTACATCCCAAAATTATTAACATAAACCTTAAGCACAGAAGAACCCAATATCTCAAGTTACTAAAGAAAAATAATACTAGCACACTAACAATCCCAAACCAAAATCCACATGCAAGGCAAAATAATACTGAGCTTTGGTAGGAAAGTTTACCGGTCAGTAGTGTAGTGTCTGGGTTTGCCTCCTGAGCATGCATGGCAAAAACTCTCCCTTGAGTTGGTTGCTTCCACTGCGGGCACTCCTTCAGCATGTGATCCGTAGCTCCACACTTGAAGCACTTGTCTGATCCATACAAGCACTGCCCCGGGTGCTGACGGTTGCATTTAGGACACACGGGGAAGGCAACGGCTTCTGAGGCGCCCCTTGCTGCTGAACTGGACCCTTGCCCTTTGGTGGTCCATGATAAGGCTTCTTTGCTGGCGGCCCCTGGTACTGCTTCTTAAATTGGGGCCTCTGATGCTGCTGCTGCTGCGGTGGAGCCTGATAGGGCCTCTTGCCCTGTCTGTCAGACTCAATATCTCGCTGGTCTTGCTCCGCCGCCAAAGCCCTAGATACGGCGACTGCATAAGAAGTGGGACCAGCTACTCGGACGTCGCGGCGCAAGATCGGCCGCAAACCATTCAGGAAATGTCTCAATTTTGCCTGTACATCATTCGCAATAAGGGGCACGAAGTGACACCCTCTCTCAAATTTCCTCACAAACTCGGCCACGCTACTGTCTCCCTGTCGCAGCGTCATAAACTCGTTGGTGAGTCTGGTTCGTACTTCCTCAGTGAAGTACTTGAAGTAAAAGACTTCCTTGAAACCATTCCATGGCAGTACTTGCAGATTGACTGCCACGGATGCGCTCTCCCACCATAACCTGGCGTCTCCAGTCAATAAGAAGATGGCACAACGGACCCTATCAGCATCTGCCAGCTCCATAAAGTCGAAAATTACTTCGATGGACTTGATCCATCCCTCAGCGACCATCGGGTCGGTAGTACCCGAAAACTCCTTCGGACTCATCCTCCGAAACCTCTCATATACCGCCTCGGGTTGAGGCCTCGCCCCTGCGCCTGCTGCTGCCTGGTTCCCCGCAAACTGTGCGAAGAACTGCGTCATACCAGCAAGCATCTGAGCCTGCATATCTGGGGGTGGCGGTGGTGGAGGATTGGCCCTCTCCTCAACTCGAGGCTCTCTGTCCTCCTCCCTTGTTTCACGGTCGATCACACGTCTAGGAGGCATGCTGTTCCAATGAATTACCCAACACGTAAACCCAACATGCATGTACATATATCAATATTTTATGATGCACGTAAATCAAACTTAAAACATGCACATACTGAAATCATAACTTGATGCTTACTACATAACATAATGCAAAACTTTAAACTTACAGACTTGAGGTGTGACTTCGTGAGCTTCTTGCGACTGGCGGTAGGCGTAACCCTTTACAAGAACACCGCTCTGATACCAACTGTAACGAACCGTACTTCTCATACTTAAAATTTGCGGAAAAATTAAAAATTTTCTTAAATAAAAACATCCACACGGTCGTCACTCATCATTCATAAAATATCTTTAAAATCCACCATCACAATTAAAATTTGCTAAAAGAGAAGCTGTCTCGAAAAGTCTCACAACCCAATCATAAAATCAGAGTATAAATGTATTTTCTTAAAAACTTAAAATAGCGTATGCGGTCCTCGGGTCTAGCCTCCCGCTCAGTCCAAGCCTGCCCCTTGGTCGCCACCTCCCGTCTCCTCATCAACATAGTCACCTGCATCGATCAAGTCTAGTGAGTCTAAAGACTCAACACGTATAAACTGGGATAAAAAGTACTACGTAATAAAAATCGCATACATCTTAAAAATAGAACGTACATAACTTGAAACTTGAGCTTGCATAATAACCTTGAACTTGCATACATATATATAGACGTGCCATAACGTGAAACTTTCATATTCATAACTGCATACTTAAGCATACTAAAACATACATGACTTCATCATTTTTTTGTAGAGGATGTTTCAAAGCAAGTGACCCATACATAATAAACGCCTGATCAGACACACCACAGTACTGGGCTGACAGGGACGTATCCACTGCCGCATACATGAGATCCCCGTTCATAATTTAACGGGCTGGTTGGTCCCCGTTCATAATTTAACGCTTTCCAACCACGATCTAACCCGTTCATAATTTAACGGGCCGGAGAGGTCCTCGGCCACGTTCACCGACTTCCAAACCCATTCATAATTTGGTCACAAGACAATTAGCATACCTCAAAAACTTAAAATATTTTCTTTGCACGTCATACATACTTACTTGGCGTTGACGGATTCGTTGGACTTCGATCGAGGCCGTTGCTGCACATACTGATCATGAATTGACATGCTTAACTTGCATACTTAGACGTAGGTAATCATGCTCACTTACGAGTTCATTCAATTCCTTAGGGCGTTCTACAATTCCCATGACTCGACTTTGTAAATCATTGTACTAACCCATGACTTCTAACCTCAAAGCATACTAAATTATTTTTCCCCAAAAATGAAGGACACGGACCCCGTACCTACATCCGTGTAGGGGTCCGTGTAGGCTCTGGAAATTGACACCGAAGGAAAGCAAAGGCACGGACCCCGTGTCAGGGTCCGGGTGAAGGTCCGTGTAGACTCTGGAAAAAGGCTCCGAAAAGAATCAAAGGCACGGACCCCGTGTCAGGGTCCGGGTGGAGGTCCGTGTAGACTCTGTAATGGCGCACTAAGAGAAAAACAAAGACACGGACCCCGTGCCAGGGTCCGTGCTTGGGTCCGTGTACTTGCGGGACAAACGAAGCTACGAAAATTCTGTACATGCTTTGCTCAACTTTCTAGACTCGGTTGCACGGACTATGAAACGACACCCCGAGACCCATCCTATCATGCTCTAACATCAAACCATAAACGTACAACCACCCAAGCAACGATTTTCCCCTACGACACATCCAATTCAAACATAGCAATTGACACCAATTCGTTACCTACGACTTCTAGTGTGTGTGAGTGCCTATCGACACTAGGCGATGCATCAATTGACATCCTATCATCGTAATAATCATACCTAGACACAGCAACGATCACCCGTCGATCTCCAACGAAGCCTGCAACAAAAACTACAAGAACACAATTTTCGTAAAAGTCGCAGTTTGAGCAGTCCCACGAAAAACATCATAACTCACTCGATGTTCATCCAAAAATCTCGAATTTTATATCAAATCGAAGGTATCGAAAAGTTCTACAATTTTTTAGTTGAAAGTTTTCTCAAAATCCCGACAGAAAAATCGCAGGTTTTATCAGAATAGTAAGTTGCGAGATTTCAGATCTAAAAAGTATTTCAAACGCATTCAAACTATTTTCCGCTCAAACGACGAACGTCACACATGGATTTTCACGCATAAAATAACACGACGCATACTATGACAAGATTGATGCAGAAAGAACAGATTATACGTACCTTTTGATATTTAAAGATACCGAAACGGCGTCACCGAGGCGGAGATGGAAGCGAGGTTGATCCGGGACGAACGTGGCACGCTTTTCTTGCAATAAAATTCACGAAAACCTTGCTGGAATTTGAAGAGGGGGTGGGCGGCTGCTATGCTAATGAAGAACCCTAGTTTTCTCTACTCAAAGATATAAAATCTGAAACGTAAAGTGAGTGTGTGTGTTTAGTGTGTGTAAAAACGTGTAAGTGTGTGTGAGTGTGTGTAACGTGTGTGTGTGTGTGTTTTAATTAGGGGAAACTCTAGCTAAATAAACTATTTAAAATACTAATAAAAAGTTTACACACACCATTTTAATCAAACTCTACAATTAAAATATCTACACACTAATTTTAAAAGTTTTAAACTCTTAAATCACTCAATACATAATTAAGGCTTTAAAAATACTAACAACTTAATAAATTATTTAAAACGCCTCATTCTCAACTTAAAAATAAAATACCACATTTTAATTTGCCAAAATCGTCACCGGGTCTTTTCCTCAATCCCGCCTCGAATAATCGCCTGAAACATGAAACTTGAAAAAGACATTTTAACGTCCATCCCATAAACATGAATAATTTAAAATAATGCATTTTCATAAATTATGCATGGCTAAAACTCATTTTAAAAAATTATAAATGATCTAATAATTAAATAAATGCATGGATTATTCGTGTGCTGAATTTGGGCACTACAGATAGGCACTTGAATACATTAGAAGTAGTAAGAAACGATTTAGTGTCAATTGCCACGTTTTTGAATTGTATGTGTCATAGGGTGGACGTCGTTGCTTTGGGTGTTTGTACGAATTTGAATCGATGTTATGGCATACTAGGATGGGTCTTGGGTTGTCGCTTCATTGTCCGTACAATCGAGTCTAGAATGATAAGCATTGCATGTATTGAATTTTCGTGGGTTTGCAAGTCGCGCAGATACACGGACCCTGGCACGAGGTACGTGCCTTCGTTTTCTTCTTGGTGTCATTCTTGCGAGCCGACATGGACCCCCACACGTACTAGGGCACGGGGTACGTGCCTTTGTTTTCTTTCACGGTGTCAATTTTGCGACCTTACACGGACCCCTATACAGACCCTGGCACGGGGTCCGTGCCCTTCCTTCTTTTCGGTATTTCTTTTGCGCACCTACACGGACCCAGGTACGGGGTCCGTGTACTTCATGACTTTGGGAAAAATTGATTATTTGCTTGGGAGTTTCATGTCTGGGTTTAGTACGATGGTTTAAATGAGGTCAAGTCACGAGTGTTTTAGAATATCTTTAAGTTATTTATGGAATTCAGTGGTGAGCATGTGTACCTACGTCTAAGTTATGCAAATTAAGTATTTAAATTCATGTTAGTATGTGCAGCAATGGCCCCAAACGAAATCCAACGAATCCCTCAACGCCAAGTAAGTATGTTGACGTACAAGAAAATATTTTCAAGTTTTTGAGGTATGTTAAATGTCTTGTGACCAATTTATGTATGGGGTTTGGAAAGCGTTAAATCATGAACGGGGACCAACCCACCCCGTTAAATTATTAACGGGTTTATATCGAGATTGGAAAGCGTTAAATCATGAACGGGGACCAATTAGCCCGTTAAATTATGAACGTGAATCTCATGTATGTGGCAGTGGATCTTCCCTGTCAGCCCAGTACTGTGGTTTAGTCTGATCAGGCGATTATGTTATGAGTCACTTGCTTTGAAACATGCCTCTACGCAAAATGATGAAATTATGTAGGTTCAAGTATATTCAAGTATGCAAGCATGTTTAAGAAAAATTTATGTTGATGGCACGTTTAAGTATTTATGTACGTATGTTCAGGTTTTGATATGCAAGTTCAGGTTTTAAGTATGTATGATCTATTTTAAAGTTGCATGTGGTTTTATTATGTATTACTCGTTACTTCCAGTTTATACATGTTAAGTCTTTAGACTCACTAGACTTGATCGATGTAGGTGAGGATGTTTATGAGGAGGCTGGAGGTGGGGACCAAGCAGCAGGTTTGGACTGAGCGGGAGGCTAAACCCGAGGACTGCCATGTTTTAAGTTTTATGAAAACATTCAATACTTTTGTCAAACTTTAAATTTCAGATCTTTTGTTGCAACAACTTGCGAGACGTACAGTTTATTTCTTTTATCGAATTTTGAATGTTCACGTTGTAATTAAGAAAATTTTTAATTTTTCCGCAAATTTTGAGGAGTAAAACTACGGTACGTTACACTTGTCGTACTCACTCCTTCACATTCTATAAATGTCACTCTCTCAATCTGATTGATATCATTTGCCAAAATGAAAGCTAGATTGGGATTTTTTCGATATATATAATTCCAAATTCTGAGTGATCAGTTGTGTGTGTATCCAAGTGGAAGTTTAAAAAAAAGTAGCAAGATTGATTGCTTTGGTGATACCTAAGGAATTTATATGGAAGGGTAAAGTAGAAAAAAGGGCATGAAATTTAGATACTCTGTCTGCTTTCCCTCAGATAAATTCTTCGTCCTAGCTAGATGTAGTAATTAGTATATATATTTATATATATATATATATATATATATATATATATATATATATATTTATATATATATGGTACAAAATCTTATAACAAATTAGAGGATGACATTCATTACACTAGTAGTGATAGTAAGCAAACCAACTTTCAACTCCTTCTGTTGTTAACACTTACACTAAAATTAAGTACTCCCGGTTAACACGTAATTAACTGTAACTGTTGTGATGAAGATGGATTCACGAATCACCCGAACGGCGAGTTTCGGCCTTGTGTTGTCACCCCTCCGGCACTGATGGCCTGGTGGTTCATTCTCTCTACCATGTGTCGTGGAGATGGGCAATTTTCGAGCTTTCCAGCTTTGAATTTCTTCTCCCTCAACGCGGTTTGATCACCAGATAAAACAGGCTTCGTTTCATAAATATGATCTCCCACTGGACCAATATTACTCCCTTTATCAATGGTAAATTGTGGCGCAGGATGAATTTGAGCATCATCAATATTACATGAGGCAGCAGCTGCACCCAATTCTTGGAGCCTTAAGTCGTCGGCCCAAACTAAAGGGCTCTTCCCATTGCTGTTACTGTATGGATTAGGCCTCTTTTTGGTCAAAAAATTACTATCGTTGTTGTTGATACTCGGGATGAATGAGTCCATGGAAGATGTTCTCTGAAGCTGTTGTTCCAGTTGATGATCAGTGGTTCCATATATGTTGAGGTCTTGAATTGTTGGGAAATTCACCGGTGGCCAGAAGTCTTTCATGCCGGAAGTTTCGGTGCCAATATTGGGCGGCATCTTGTTGAAGCTCCCGCTAGCAGTAGCGGCCGATGCCATGTTTTCACCCGCTAGAGTTTGGCATGCTTTTTCAAGAATGGCCTGCATGTATTTCCCTTGAGCCTCAATTCTCAACTGCAGATGTTTTTGCACCTGTAATTATCAGTATCCGAATAAATTCTTTACTCCTAGCAATTACACAAGTAAAATCATTATAAAAAAAGAACAATTTTCAGTTGTTTAATCTTGCAGATTACCTCTAATTGTTCATGGAGTCTTCTGTTCACCTCCATTTGCATCCTATAATTGCCATGAATAATTGGGGCAAATTTAGTAAAAGATATCCATATATATATTTTCATTTTATCCAAAACACTAGAACATATCCGTCCATAGTTCCAATGGGATCAAAATGATAATATATCGTACTCGTTCATGCTGCGACCAAGCATTCCAGACGATGAGGCAATATTGTTTCGTTGAAGTTCAATCCAAGAAGCTGAATCAATTAGAAAATTAAAATAATAATAAATACATCTAAAAGGATAAGAAAACATGCAAGTTAATATGGGCATGTGCCATGTAGCCACCTACTCTCTTACCATCTTTCATTGAATGATCACTAAGTTCCTTGTGAGGTTGCTTTCCCAACCTGAATTTCTGGGGAAAAAATCAAGAACTTAGATATATTTGTAACCCTACACCATAAACTCAATCGAACTCAGATTTAAAAAGGAAAGTTTTTGTTTCTAAAGGAACAAAAATAAATTATAGGAGTCTAAACCTGAAGATGGCTCTTGAGATGATATAGAGTTAGACCCTTAACCCCCATAACTCTCATGATCGTCTTCGGCGTTGCCTCTGAGTTATAAAGGAAAATAACGTACAAATCATTAAGAAAGAGCATGATTAACATAACCATAATAATACTCTAAAAGAACATCATCAAATCTCTTTTAGTACATATACCAACGAAATTATATGTGTGTGTGTGTGTATCTAAGTATGTGTATGCGTGTGAGTGTGTATTACTATAAATACATACTATCAGGGCCACCAAGCTGCGTAACAGCATCGACAAATCGTTCATGAAGTTCAACGGTCCACCGGAGACGAGGCTTTGGATCAGTGGTGAGAACAAGCCCCGAGTCCCCTTGAACACACACGGGACGCTCGTGAGCGTTAATCATACTCGGTGGCTTCTTCGGATGGAACATTATTCTCTTTAAGGCGCGCACGCACACTCACACTCACAGAGACTCTCTCTCTGTCTGCTGCAATGGAATAAGAAGAGATTCAAGAATAAATACTGTAAGGGAGATATATATACCGAGAGGGAGAGATAAATCTAGGGTCGGAAGAAGTTTTGAGTGAGAGAAAAGAGGTTGGGTTTCTCAAATAGGATTCATCATGCACAATTTAAACCTAAAGAAGAAAGGCGAAAGTAAAGACAATTTGTATTTATGCTACCCACAAGTCATCTTTATCAGTCAAGAATTCAAACCCACTACACTATTTGATTATTATTATTTAGCAACCATATATTTGATCAGGAGATAAATACATACCCTAAACTGTCATGAACGTGGACTTTTTTGTGTATTTTTAATGTGCAGTGGAGCGGGGCTCTGAATACAATCATGATATATATGTGCAATTGGATGCGTGTAACACCTTAAGCTTCAGATGTATCTAGTTTTACTAATTTACATGTCCAGTTCTAGTTTCATGCATTGTGTGAAGGCCCGAACAACTGAATTTTTACTAGACAATTTCACCTCGTTTTGGCACCATATTTTCGAATTCATGGAACTTAATGCAACTATATTCTTGAAAGTTTGAACAGCCACATTCCTTTTATTTAATCACATTATTGACCACCAATACACTCCCATCAACATCAATTGTCTAACAGCCATTTGATGGTTGCATTTTGACCTTAATAGGCCGTTAATAGCCTTAAAATCAAGAATAATTGCAGCTCATTAAGATCCCACTTCTTTCTCCATAAATGGTGGAGTAACATTTGAAAGAAAGCACACCATATAGGCCAATGTCCAGAATTCTTCATCCTCTCTACAGAGCTCCGAATCTAATTTCCATTATTCAGAGTATACCACACGACATTATGAATATGTTGTTCAAAATTCAGCCCAATCCAACAGTTCTATTTTTTCCAAAGACATTTGCAAAAAAAACTGCACAGATTCTATACGAGAAGACAACATATACAGTTCTTCGTCCATACTCCTCTTCAAATGACCTCGAAACCCAATCACCACAGTTCATAATTTAGTTCACTTTATTTTGAATTCACTGACCAAATTTCAGATCGATCTGATGGTTCAATATGTAGAGCCCAAATTCAGTACACGTATAACCCGTGCATTTATTTGATTCGTTAAATCATTTATTTTAATTTAAAATGAGTTTAGCCATGCATAATTTATTTAAATGCATTATTTTAATAATAGTCATGTTTATGTGATGCACGTTAAAATGTTTTTCAAGTTTCATGTTTCAGGCGTTTATTCGAGGCGGGATTGAGTGTCACGCCCTGGGACGGGGGTTGGTTGACACCGGCGTTGCTCTCAAATATTACATTCGAAAACAACAAGCCTCAGAGGTACAGAATCTCATAAACCAGTCTTTTATTCATAATACGAAATAAATCAATTGTCTGTTACAACTCGAATGCTGATGTTTTACAGCGGAAATGTAAAACCAAATATTACAGTATCTTAACAGATGCAGCGGAATAAAAATAAACATAAACTGAGAACAACAGTCTTCTTCACCAGCCCCAGAACTGGATCTGCTCTTCTTCTTCTAACATCTCTTCAGTACTCTTATCTGAGATGGGTTTGGTGGGTGAGTGATATGATTGTCACTCAGTAAGCAGGGGCGGGATTAACTCCCAGTTTTCGAAATCGTTTTCAACAGAAACAGTAATACAATAGTATACAGAAACTCGTATTTCATGACAGAAATCAGAATTCAGACTTTGCAGGTTTCAGAACAGAAATCAGAATTAGTAAGCACTGAACACGTTAGTGAATTTCATGGCTAAACTGATATCAGTCCCCTATATGTTCTCTCCTCTAAGGGGTGAGGCCAGAATCAGAATCAGAATTCAGAAATGTTCAGAATATATATTCCTACCATTAGTTCACTAGGGAGTTTCAGTGCTTCAAAACATATGTCAGAATTAACATACAGAAACAGACTTTAAAACAGAATTATCAAACGGATTTCAAGATATTTACATATAAGCCCACTTACCGTAATTTGCTTAGAGGTTTCGGTTGAAGTCTGGAAAAATGCTTCTCTCGCTACTGGTTTCTACTGCTCGAAATTCAGCACCCTCTTAACTCGAAAATTCAAGAGATAACTCAGGATTTGTGTAACACCAATTTCAGAGACTTGACGGTGTTATTTATAGGCCACAATCTGACTGTTAGGCTCCCTATTAATGGCCATAATCTGCCATTAACAATCTTTATTCCGTTTAAATGCTTCAGTTACAAGTCATGGCTGAATTGGTAACTGTCTGCTGCTTCTTCGCTCTTCTGCTGCTGCTGCATTCTCGCTCTTCTGCTGCTGGATTCTGTCTGCTGGAAACTACATGTCTGCTGGAAACTACATGTCTGCTGGAAAATATAAACTTCTGAAATATTAGCTTGATGCTGGAATTGCTAGCTTCTGCTGGAATTTTCATTTGCTGCTGAAATGCTTTTGCTGGAAATTCGGGTTCTCACATCCCTCCCTCCTTATGAAAAGTTTCGTCCTCGAAACTTGGCTATACTTGATCTTCAAAGAGATAGGGATATTGTGTTCGCATATTTTCTTTTAACTCCCAAGTAGCTTCTCTTTCGGTGTGGTTGGACCATTGTACCTTGACATATGGAATAGTTCGTCGCCTCAGTACTTGGTCCTTGTGATCCACAATTCGAATCGGAATCTCTTCATATTTCAGCTCTTCATTTAGATTACTCTCGACCAGAAGTGGTCCAGCTTCCAGAATGTGACTTGGGTCAGAAATATATCTCCTCAGCTGCGATACGTGGAATACATTGTGAATTCTTGACATGTCGGGTGGAAGTGCTAATCTATAAGCAAGTGTTCCCACTTTCTCAAGAATTTCAAATGGTCCGACGTATCTAGGATTCAATTTCCCAGCCTTATTGAATCGGATTACACCCTTCATGGGTGACACTTTCACATATGCCTTCTCTCCAACTTCGAATTCAACAGGTCTTCTTTTCAAGTCAGCCCAACTTTTCTGTCGATCTTGTGCAGCTTTTAGTCGCTCTTTGATCATAGCAACTTTATCCACTGTTTCTTGGATCAGTTCAGGTCCAACGATGGCTTTTTCCCCTACCTCATTCCAATACAGTGGTGATCGACACTTTCGTCCATACAGAGCTTCGTATGGTGCCATTCCAATGCTGCTGTGGTAACTATTATTGTACGCGAACTCGGTTAAGGGCAGATGTTCGCTCCAATTACCACTGAAGTCTAGGGCACATGCTCTCAGCATATCTTCTAGAGTTTGAATTGTCCGCTCTGTTTGGCCATCGGTCTGAGGATGATAGGCCGTACTAAGAGTAACCTTAGTCCCCATAGCTTGTTGAAAGCTCTTCCAAAATCGAGATGTAAATCTAGGATCTCTGTCTGACAGTATGCTAGCAGGAACTCCATGCAATCGTACGATCTCATTCATGTACAATGTGGCTAGCTTATCCAAACTATAGTTCATGCGGACAAGCAAGAAATGCGCAGATTTCGTGAGTCTATCTACGATTACCCATATTCCGTCATGACTTTGTCTCGACTTTGGTAAACCAACTACAAAATCCATGGAAATATGTTCCCATTTCCATTCCGGGATTTCTAATGGTTGAAGAAGTCCACCAGGTCTTTGGTGCTCTGCCTTGACTTGCTGGCACACGTGACACTTGGAAACAAATAGTGCCACGTCTTTCTTCATTCCACTCCACCAAAAATTTTTCTTCAAATCTCTGTACATCTTGGTACTGCCCGGATGGACTGAAAATTTCGACTTATGTGCCTCAGACATTACTTCTTGTCGAAGATTATCGATGTCTGGTACGCACAATCGTCCTTTCATCCACAAGGTTCCTTTGTTATCCGTCTCGAAATCTGGTGATTTCCGTTCTTTAACTTGCTCTTTTAGTTTCACCAAAGCGGGATCTCTATCTTGACTCATCTTGATTGTCTCTCGAAGACATGGTTGTGCTGAAAGTGATGTCAGGATCACCTTACTCATATTCTTTCGACTTAAAGCATCTGCTACTTTGTTGGCTTTGCCTGGATGGTAGCTTATTGTCAAGTCGTAATCCTTCATGAGTTCGATCCATCGTCTTTGTCTCATATTTAGTTCCTTTTGAGTGAACAAATATTTGAGACTTTGGTGATCGGTGAAAATCTCACACTTGGCTCCATAAAGATAGTGTCTCCAAATCTTTAGTGCGAACACCACTGCAGCTAATTCAAGGTCATGTGTTGGGTAATTCTGTTCATACGGCTTCAACTGTCTTGACGCGTATGCAATCACCCTTCCCTCTTGCATGAGCACACATCCTAAACCTTCTTTGGATGCATCACTATAGACGGTGTAGTCCTTACCTTCCATAGGTAATACTAGCACTGGTGTGGATATAAGCTTCTTCTTCAAAGTCTCGAAGCTTTAATCACATTTTTCACTCCATTGAAACTTAGAGTTCTTCTGTGTGAGCTTGGTGAGAGGTATGGCTATTGAGGAAAATCCTTCAACAAATTTTCGGTAATAGCCTGCTAGTCCCAAGAAGCTTCGTACCTCTGTCACATTCTTTGGTCTAGGCCAATCCGAAATTGCCTCCACTTTCTTAGGGTCCACAGATACTCCTGCTGCTGATATTATGTGTCCCAAGAATGCGACACTCTCTAGCCAGAATTCGCATTTCTTGAACTTGGCGTATAGTTCCTTTTCTCTCAACTTCTGTAGGGTGAGATGAAGATGTTCTTTGTGGTCTTCTTCACTTGACGAATATACTAGAATATCGTCGATGAATACCACAACAAACTTGTCTAGAAATGGTTTAAACACTCTGTTCATGAGATCCATGAATACTGCCGGAGCGTTTGTTAATCCAAACGGCATCACTGTGAACTCATAGTGTCCATACCTTGTTCTGAAGGCTGTCTTCGGAATGTCGTCTGTCTTGACCTTGAGTTGGTGATAGCCTGACCTTAAGTCGAGCTTGGAAAAGACTGAAGCTCCTTTGAGTTGGTCAAACAAGTCATCTATCCTTGGAAGCGGATACTTGTTTTTGATTGTGATCTTGTTCAGCTCTCGGTAGTCGATACACATCCTCATGCTTCCGTCCTTCTTCTTTACAAATAGGACAGGAGCTCCCCACGGAGACGCGCTTGGTCGAATCTGCTTCTTATCCAACAACTCTTGAAGTTGCTCTTTGAGTTCTTTCAACTCTGCTGGGGCCATTCGGTATGGTGCTTTTGAGATTGGTGTAGCATTGGGCATTAAGTTAATCTCAAATTCCACTTCGCGATCGGGAAGTTCGCCCGGGAGTTCTTCAGGAAAGACATCCGGGAATTCTTGTACAATTGGAATCTCTTCTAGCGTAAGTGCGGTTTCTTTCTTTACCTCGCTTAACATAGCTAGGTAAACTTCTTCTCCACTTTTCATGGCTTTCCAAGTTTGAGAAGCAGAAAGAAGAGTCTTTCGTTCTTTGGTCTTGCCATGGAATAAAATTTTCTCTTGGTGTGGAGCTTGGATGGTTACCGTCTTTCCATGACAGTCTACTAAGGCATGATTCTTGGCTAACCAATCCATTCCAAGAATTACATCGAATTCCACCATGTTTAGTTGAATCAGGTTTGCCTTGAATTTCTGATCTTCTATGAGAACACTAATATCCCGATATAGAGTGCGAGTTTCTAAAATTCGATTTGCAGGAGTGGCTACTCTATATGGTTCTTCTAAGTTATCAGGCTTAGCTCCTAACCTCTTGGCAAATCTCTTAGACATGAATGAATGCGTAGCACCACAATCAAATAACACATAGGCAGGTATATTATTGATTAGAATGGTACCGGCTACGACATCATTGGAGTTGTCAGCCTCTTTTTGAGTAATAGCATATACTCGAGCATTTGGCTTGTTCTCCTTAGGCTTGTTTGGAGTTGTTCCTCCTGCTGGTTCGTTCCTTGGATCTGGAAGAGGACATTGAGCAATGCGATGGTCCATCTTTCCACAACGGAAACAAGCTCCAGAATTCCTACGACATTCACCCGTGTGCGTGAATCCACAAGTTTGGCACTTGACTCCTTCTTTGTTTGATTGAGAAGAAGTGGTTCCTTTGGATGGAGTACTAAATTGGTTGCTTGCAAACCTAGGCCTCTTGAATTGCTGGCCCGATTGATACTGGCTTGGCTGAGGACGTTTGAGTTTGTTCTCGCCTTCACGCCTCTTGATGTCATTCTCAGCCCTGATGGCGGCTCCCATCAATTCATCAAAACTATTGGGCTCGATAACGGCAAGGGCAGATTGAATACGGCTGTTCAATCCCTTCTTGAAGCGATGCATCTTCAAGGCCTCGTCTCCCATTATGGTTGGGGAGTAGGTTCCCAATGAGTGGAACTTGGATGAATACTCCACCACTGTCATGTTTGGTTCTTGAACCAAGCTTTCAAATTCTGACAGCTTTTGCACTCGAACTGCTGTTGGAAAGTACTGCCTCAGGAATGCTTCTCGGAACCTTTGCCAAGTGATAGGTCCCGCCTCTATCATAGCTGGTGAGACTCCTTCCCACCATTTGGCAGCTTGATCGACAAGAAAAGGTGTAATCACCTCTACTCTGATCCTTTGGGGAACCTCAAGTAGTCGAAGATGATTTTCCACCTCTTTCATCCAATTCTGTCCGACCTCTGGATCGGTGCTTCCATCGAAATTAGGGACTCTTGCTCTTCGGAGAGCCTCATAGTGCTGCTTAGTCCCATTCTGAGCTGGAGGTGGTGGTGGTGGCTGGTTAGCATTAGGGTTCACTAACCCTTGTAACGTGGTTGCCACAATCGTGGCTATCGCCATTAAATCCACTTGGCTGAGGCCAACTGCTGGTGGCTGTTGTTGTTGTTGTTGTTGTTCATTCTCATTGTTACGGTCGTCATTGCGATTGTTGCGGTTTCCATAACGGGGGTTGCGATTGTTCCTTACTGGTCTTCCGTCCATTTCCTACAAATACGAAAGTTCTAAGGTTGATGGCAGAATATGGACTCAAGAAAAGAAACAAAATGATTGAGTAATTGCTTGAATTTTTAAATATGAAACCAATGGATAAAAATAACTTTTATTGATTTCCCAAGAAAGTGCAATTACAATTGAATTTCGAAATGAAAACAGAAAGGCAAGTGGGACAAGTGTTATTACAACTACTACTACTGGTATTCTAATCTATCACTTCTCCCAAATCTAAATCCATAAGATCCTCTTCAACTTCTTCTTCTTCCTCTTCTGGTTCTTCTTCAGGTTCATCTTGGTTGGCTATTACTGCTTGTAGATGCTCAATATGACCATGCAGAACTGCATTCTGGTCGCTAAGAACTTCAACAGTACTCTGCAACTCCTGAATTTGAGCATCAGTCTGCTCACTATACTGATTATGCTGGTGCACGAGTTGGTGATTCTGATCCTTGAGTATTTGGATCTTCTCAAGCAGTGTATCACGTAACTCGATGAATTCTGCCACAGTCTCTTGGGATATTTCAAACTCCTCTTGAGTCTTCCTATTCCTCTCTTCTGCTTCATGCAGATAGTGAGCATAACGTTGAACATCACCCTCCAAGTGTTCTGCTCGACGCTCTAACTCGTCCTTGTCCAGCTTTAGGCAGTAGTTATGCCACTTTAGTTTCTCTAGCTTCCTCTCTAAGTTCTTAACGTAGCTACTTTGGTCAGCCATATCCTACATCCAAAACATGAGGGTAAAGGTTCAGAATTGATATCAAGGATATGGATTAAGTTATAGACAAGTACTGGAATGAATAGAATCAGTAAGCCTATAACATTCAATAGCAGAAAATAGCTCAAAAATTTTCGGTCTCAGAATGGCGTGAAAAATTTACTAAAAATCTTTCACATCAAGAATATGAATGATACCAAGTTTGGTGCAAAAATACTTAGCCATTTGGAAATGAAAATTCCTCAAAGCTTCAAAATTTTGGAAAATTTTACGGAAATGATGATATCACTATCTAAACGATGGATTTTGGGCTTCGTCGGTGGTGCTAGAACGATGAATGGTTCTAGGTTAGGTTCTCCTCGTCGAGAGCTTTCCAACGCCTACTTTTAATGGTAAAAATTCCTCCTGGATCAAAAGTTATGGCCGTTTGAAGTTTGCGCGAAAAACACCTCAACTTCTATGCCATTTTGCGAAGTCTACTGCATGCGCCTACTGGAATTCACTTGCTACTGCAATTCTGATGCTACTGCAAGCAGTCTGCTGCTTTTCCAGCATTGTCTGCTGCATTCCGAGTCTACTGACTCAGTCTTCTGCATTCAGATCTTACTGGTTTCCTTCTACTGGTTCTGGTTTCAGACTACTGGTCTTATCCTACTAGTTTTCGTCTACTGGTTTTGGCCTACTGAATTTTTTTTTTTTTTTTAAACTCGTTTCAGTAGTCTATTACAGTAGCTTATTTTCAGTAGTCTATTTCAGTAACCTTCAGAACCTATTCTCAGAAGTCTATAAGAACTTATTATTTCTAGTTCCTCCTCCCCAGATTATGAAACCCGGTTCTGCTCTGATACCACTTCAATGTCACGCCCCGGGACGGGGGTTGGTTGACACCGGCGTTGCTCTCAAATATTACATTCGAAAACAACAAGCCTCAGAAGTACAGAATCTCATAAACCAGTCTTTTATTCATAATACGAAATAAATCAATTGTCTGTTACAACTCGAATGCTGATGTTTTACAGCGGAAATGTAAAACCAAATATTACAGTATCTTAACAGATGCAGCGGAATAAAAATAAACATAAACTGAGAACAACAGTCTTCTTCACCAGCCCCAGAACTGGATCTGCTCTTCTTCTTCTAACATCTCTTCAGTACTCTTATCTGAGATGGGTTTGGTGGGTGAGTGATATGATTGTCACTCAGTAAGCAGGGGCGGGATTAACTCCCAGTTTTCGAAATCGTTTTCAACAGAAACAGTAATACAATAGTATACAGAAACTCGTATTTCATGACAGAAATCAGAATTCAGACTTTGCAGGTTTCAGAACAGAAATCAGAATTAGTAAGCACTGAACACGTTAGTGAATTTCATGGCTAAACTGATATCAGTCCCCTATATGTTCTCTCCTCTAAGGGGTGAGGCCAGAATCAGAATCAGAATTCAGAAATGTTCAGAATATATATTCCTACCATTAGTTCACTAGGGAGTTTCAGTGCTTCAAAACATATGTCAGAATTAACATACATAAACAGACTTTAAAACAGAATTATCAAACGGATTTCAAGATATTTACATATAAGCCCACTTACCGTAATTTGCTTAGAGGTTTCGGTTGAAGTCTGGAAAAATGCTTCTCTCGCTACTGGTTTCTACTGCTCGAAATTCAGCACCCTCTTAACTCGAAAATTCAAGAGATAACTCAGGATTTGTGTAACACCAATTTCAGATACTTGAGGTGTTATTTATAGGCCACAATCTGACTGTTAGGCTCCCTATTAATGGCCATAATCTGCCATTAACAATCTTTATTCCGTTTAAATGCTTCAGTTACAAGTCATGGCTGAATTGGTAACTGTCTGCTGCTTCTTCGCTCTTCTGCTGCTGCTGCTTTCTCGCTCTTCTGCTGCTGGATTCTGTCTGCTGGAAACTACATGTCTGCTGGAAAATATAAACTTCTGAAATATTAGCTTGATGCTGGAATTGCTAGCTTCTGCTGGAATTTTCATTTGCTACTGAAATGCTTTTGCTGGAAATTCGGGTTCTCACATTGAGGAAAAGACCCGGTGACGAGTTTTGGCAATTTAAAAGTGTGGTATTTTATTTTAAGTTATAGTGGGGCATTTTAATTGAATTATGAAGAGTTAGTATTTTAAAGCCTAAGTTGTTGTGTAGTGAGTTTTAACATTTTAAAACTTTTAAAAGTTTAGCTAGGGTGCTTGTTATTTTTAGGGACTTGGCTTGTAGTGAGGATTAATATTTTTATTCAACCATTTAATAGTTTTTTTTTAGTTAACATTTTAAATTGTGTAATTAAGCACAAAACTCACGCACACATTACACACTTTTACACACACCTGTCACGCCTAAACACACACACAAGTTTCATTCTAGATTTTTATTATTTTCAAAAGAGCAAAACCTAGGGTTCTAAGGTCTATAGCAGCCGCCCCCTTCCCTTTAGATTTCCTGCAAGATTTCGTTGCATTTTATTGCAAGAAAACGGTGCCACGTTCGTCCCGGATCAACCTCGCTTCTATCTCCGCTTCGGTAACGCCGTTCGGTAACGTTTAAGATTCAAAAGGCACGTATATTCTGTTCTTGATGCATCGATCTTGTCATATTATGCGTGGTATTGTTATTTATGCCAAAAATATATGTGTGATGCGTAGGAGTTTGAGCAATCGTGTTTAGATCAAGTTTGAAGCGATTTTGAATCACCAAATTCACGTTTTTACTGTTCTGGCAAAAACTGCGATTTTTCGATTCATATTTTGAGAAAACTTTCAACTAGAAAATTGTAGAACTTTTCGACGCCTTCGATTTGATATAAAATTCGAGATTTTTGGACAAAAATTGAGTGAGTTATGATGTTTTTCGTGAGACTGCTCAAACTGTAATTTTCAGAAAATTATGTTATTGATGCGTTTCTTGAAGTTTTATGTTGCAGGCTTCGTTGGGGATCGACGGGCGATTGTTGCTGCGTATAGGTACATTGTTTATGACGTTGAGATAATTTATGGGTGTCTCTGTTGTGTCGTTAGGCACCGAGTTAAATTAAGCGTCGTAGGAAGGAAATTGGTACCCACATCCGATTTGTGTTGTTGTTTGTGGATCTTGACTTTTGGGGGTTAACTTTAATGCTCACTTGGGTTTGATATAATACCTTAGTGTTCTAAGAAGTGTCTCGTGGTGATGTTCATAGTCCGAGGAATCGAGTCTAGAAGATTAAGCAAAAACATGTTCAGAATTTCGTAAGTTTCGACCGACAGTAGCCACACGGACCCGGACACGGACCATGGCACGGGGTCCGTGCCTTTGTTCCCTCAGCAGTGTCTAGGACCCGAGAGTACACGGACCTTCCCACGGACCCATGCACGGGGTCCGTGCCCTTCCTCCTTTGCGATGTCTTTTCTTTCCAGAGTCTACACGGACCCTCATCCGGACCCTGGCACGGGGTCCATGTCTACCCTTCATTCCGAATCCTTTTACCCGAGTCTACACGGACCCCTACACGGATGTAGGCACGGGGTCCGTGTCATTCATAAATTGGGGGAAATTATTATAGCATGTTTGAGGTTTGATGTCAGAGTTTAGTGTAAGGGTTATCAAGGTCGTGTCACGGGAAATTTTAGAATGTTCTAAGAAATGATTGAGCTTGAGAGTAAGTTTGATAAATACGCCTAAATTATGCAAGTTAAGTATGTGAATTCATGTTAGTATGTGCAGCAACGGCCCCGATCGAAGTCCAACGAATCCCTCAACGCCAAGTAAGTATGTAGACGTGCAAGAAAGAACATATTTTAAGTTTTTGAGGTATGCTAAATGTCTTGTGACCAAATTATGAATGGGTTTGGAAGTCGGTGAACGTGGCCGAGGACCTCTCCGCCCCGTTAAATTATGAACGGGTTAGATCATGGTTGAGAAGCGTTAAATTATGAACGGGGACCAACCATCCCGTTAAATTATGAACGGAGATCTCATGTATGTGGCAGTGGATACGTCCCTGTCAGCCCAGTACTGTGGTTTGTCTGATCAGGCGGTTTATTATGTATGGGTCACTTGCTTTGAAACATCCTCTACGCAAAATGATGAAGTTATGTATGGTCAAGCATGCAGCATGTTTATGAAAAGTTTAAGTTATGGCACGTCGAAGTATGTATGTACGTATATTCAAGTTTTAATACGCAAGTTCAAGTTTCAAGCTATGTATGTCCTATTTTAAAGTTGTATGCGATTTTATTATTTAATACTCGTTATCCCAGTTTATACGTGTTGAGTCTTTAGACTCACTAGACTTGATCGATGCAGGTGAGTATGTTGATGAGGAGACTGGAGGTGGTGACCAAGGGGCAGGCTTGGACTGAGTGAGAGGCTAGACCCGAGGACCGCCTACGTTATTTTAAGATTTTAAGCATGAAAACATCTATACTCTGATTTTATGAGTGGATTGTGATACATTTTGAGACAGCTTTTTCTTTTAGCAAATTTTAATTGTGATGGTTGATTTCAAAGATACTTTATGAATGATGAGTGACGACCGTATGGATGTTTCTATTAAAGAAAATTTTTAATTTTTCCGCAAATTTTAAGTATGAAAATACGGTTCGTTACACAATAAGTCCCAGAGACTTCTAAAATTTGAAAAAAAATTAGATTGGCGCAAACCCAAAAAATCGTGTGAGTTGACATTCTTATTTAACTAGAGACATGTGTTCTAAAACTGACCAACATATATGTATTGTATGTATTTAAAGTTTGATTTCTGAAATCTGCATTTATGAAGCACATGAACATTGTGAACTAATGATATGAATATATATTCTGAACATACATTATTCTTGATTTGTGGTCTCTCCTCTTAGGAGAGAGAGCATATAGGAAACTGATATTAGTTAGCCATGAAATTTATAATTCGTTTAGTGCATAATTCTGATACTTGTTTATTCTTGAAAAATAAGAATATTTTTGCATAAATCTAATGTTACTGTTTTTGTCGAAAAAATGATTTTAAAGGCCGGAAGGAATTCTCATGCTTATTAAGTGACGACCATATCACTCGCCCACTAGCATCCTCTCAGATAAGAATGAAGATCGGTTAGAAGATGAAGAAAAAGCTCAGTTCTAGGGATGATAGAGAAAGAGAAGACTGTTGTCAATGTTTAAGTTTCATTTCATTATCGGTTTATTTCAAGTTATATGCTTTCACGCTATAGTTAATGTTTTACATTCCGCTGCTATAAACATTATGTGATATTTTCGGAGTTGTAAAGACAATGTTTTGTATTTATGAAGAAATAGGCTGGTTTGGAAATTATGTACTTCCAGGTTGTTGTTTTTCAATTAAGTGATTGTGAGACAATGCTGGTGTCACATGTGTCAATCTCGAGCATGACATTTAAGTGGTATCAGAGAAACCAAGTTTATAATCCAGTTGGGAAAAATATTGTCGAAATTTCTCGGATAGTGTGTAGAGCGCATATGTTCCCTGATTTAACGGCCCCGCGCTATCCTAAGGTGCACCCGCACCCACAAGCAAAAAATAATTTTTTTTTCATGATGAGCAGGGTACCTAGCGCCTTCACGTTCATAATTATGTCATTTTTCATCTTTTTGAAGCTACCCAATTACAAAATCCTCCAATTCTCAACTTAAAGGAGAATAGAAGAAATCATATTTTCATACAATATCTTACTTGAATTCTATGTAATGATCAATTTCTTATATTTTTGTAGAGCTCATAGCTTTGCGTAGGACACTCGAAATTCGATTCCGTAAAATGTTCTGGAAACCTTGTGAGTTAGGTTATTCATCTATCTCAAAATCTATAAACTTTCTATTTTTGAAAAATTTCTCAAAAAATCTTTTTCGACCCATGTATTGCAACAAAATATTTGAAATTGCTTGCTTGATGTTGCTTTTGGTCTATTTAAACTTATCCTTATCATTTTGGACTATTCTGTTGGTCCCACTTGCGGTAATTTGAGATAATAAATATGAAAATAAAGAATAAACTGGACACCGAGATTTACGTGGAAAAACTCTAAAAATTATTAGGGTAAAAACCACGGGCAAGATGAAAAGAATTCCACTATAATACTTTGTGGTGTACAATCCACTCACTATGTTTCCAAAGAGAACACGCACTCTGTAATACAGGAGAAAAAACAACTCATAAATATTATAGAATTAAACACTTAAATGTTATAAGATGAGAGAAAACTCAAAAAAGAGATGATTTCAGAATGAGGGGAGGGGGCTCTATTTATAGAGCTTTTCGTCCGTGTGAAGACGCATATAAAACGCGTCTTCTGAAAATTTCTCGTCAGATATGCCAACCTGTCAAATATGCCAACCCCCATGTTTTTCAAAAACATGCAAAACATGTTGTCCCTACCTCATTTAATTTTTGCCGACATTTCTCCTACTTGGATATTTGATTGAGAATCAAACACATCTCCACATATCTTTTCAATCTTGACATTCCTTGATGCTTACGTTTTGCTAGGACGCTTGAGGATTTACACAACTCAAACTTTTCAATGTTCACTGACTTGGTCAGAACATCAGCTATGTTGTCCATCGTATGGATCTTCTGCATATCCACAAGGATACATCCGAGCTGAGTAGCCTCGTGGAAACTCGATGGCTCACCGTCCTCTATTAATAGACAATATGCAATATTTCTTTCAGTTACATAATCTGAAAGCCAACCTGATGGTCTTCTGTCTAGAGTTGACTGCCTAACATTGGAAACTTCAGACTCAACATGTTCTTGTTTTTCGTGCTTTGGTACTGCTTCACAACAAGTTTGACCTTCGTCCGTCTTATTTTCCACCTGAAATATAGTAGTTTCTGAATTCAATGTGCCTTTGTCTCCCTTTACTTTATCTTCCTCGAAGATAACATCTCTACCGATGACAAGCTTGTGACAGTATGATCCCACAAGCGAAACCCCTTTACTCCATCAGCCTATCCCAAGAAGATACATTTTCTAGATTTCGAATCCAACTTCGATCTTTCTTTCTCATTGTACAGAACGTACATGATGCGATCCGGGTGAAATGGATGAGCAAGGTTCGGTGCTCCACCGGATCAAATCAAGAATTTATAATGTTGTTTAGGAAAATGAACAAGGTAGATGGCTTCCACTGTGACCTGCAAACAATGAAAGGAACTCGTGAATGGGCGCCGGAGAGGTGTCCGGCGTGACCACTCCGATGCTTAAGTCAGCAGGGTTATCAAGGAAGAGAACTTGAATGATATGTATGAATGCTTGAGAATGAAGAGATTCTAGCCCCCCTAAATGACCACCATACCTGCTATTTGTAGGAGGGAAGGCTAGGGTTACCTTGATACGCGTGCTCACCTACTACTTGTACCCTCGAACGTTGACTACCTGTCTGGTCCCTTTCTTCCCGATAGCTACGTGGGTACTCCAAGAATAAGGGACGTTGACTGCATGTCTGGTCCCTTTCTTCCCGATAGCTTCGTGGGTACTCCAAGAATAAGGGACGTTGACTGCATGTCCAGTCCCTTTCTTCTCAATATTTTCGGGGATACGTTCAGACTAAAGGACGTTGACTTCCCGCCCAGTCCCTTTCTTCCCTATAATCTATAAGATCCTCTAAGGAAGTTACTCGGGTATTGAGCCCTCGGCTTTGACATGAGAACCCGGGTCCTAGTTAATCATCTCGGGTCATGTAGGAAATATCCGGCCCCTTGGTTCTCACAATGACCCGGGCCCTTTCAAGGGTATCACCACCCATCCCTAAAATAGTCGGGCTAGAGTCTCACTCGCTGTCCCGATTAGTCTAAAATAATCTGCGGCGAATAACAGCATCGAAGCCTTCAAATATCCCAGAGATGGGACGAGGTGCCGAGGCCTCATGTCTCTCGGGCTTACCGGAATAATTTATTATCCCACTTACCTGGATGTCCCGATTGTTATGATGACAAGGGTCAGCCTTAATTCCTTCCTGGAGACGCTTCGTATTTCGGGAATGGATAAGTCTGACACCTTGAGAATCGCGTATGTCCTTTCGTCTTCTGATGACTAGTACTATAGCACCTCGATATTCGTAATAACCTCTTCGCATACCTCAATAATAAATGCTACGTGCTTATAAATACAGGAAGGTAATGGGAGGTAAGAAATAACACCTTCGATATGGCAAGCTCGAGTGAATCCACGGTCTGCAGTGGCATATACGTCCCAGCGTCCAATACACTGCATCCTCATCTGGAGGACCTGAAGAGGACCATTGAAGAGTTGGTCCTGTCGAAGGTAATGTCTACTTGGTATAAGATTCAAGATCTTAATACCACGTTCCAGGAGGGATTAGCCTTCACTCGGGCACAAAGAGCGGTGTCGAGGAGGTATAAACGGGAGCTTGAGGTAAACCATGTTGCAGAGCTAGCTACTGATGAAGTCTTACTTCATGCGATGTTGCTGAAGGAATGGCGTCAACTGGAAAAAATTTCATCTTCTGAGTCTTTCAACATCATCCAGCTTCCTGAACTAACCCACTGGATCCACGAGTGGCAGGATGTCGTAGGTGTACTAATAATCGGTGCTAGGCATGAGCGATTCCTTTATTAATAAAATTTATTTATTTGTTTCATTTTCTTCTTCGCACGTTAATCAATGATGAACCGAATATAGTTCGTAAATCTTCGATTGGATCATGAAGACCAAAAATCTCACCTACTTTAAATAAAGCATTAGGGCTCTGTTTGGAATAAAATGCCGGGGCCTTGAATTTCCCGGACTGAAAATAGCGTGCCGAGGTTTTAAACCTCCCGGACTTAAAATAATGTGCCGGGGCCTTAAACCTCCCGGACTTAACATAATGTGCCGGGGCCTTAAACCTCCCGGACTCGAATAAATTGTTATCTTGCTTCCCTGGATGTCACGATCCTTATGATGAAAGGTGTCAGCATTAATTCCTGTCTGAAAATGCTCAGTATTTCAGGAAATGAATAAGTCTGACATTTCGATAATTGCGCACGTCTTTTCATCTTCCAGCACAATTTCCGAGTATGCATCCTAACCCTTTACACGTTCGTAGATCAACGGTGGTTTTTATCCCCTTGCCTCTATAAATAATCATCCGCTTTCCTTGCAATCATTCCAACAACAACTATCTTCCAAAAAGAAAAGTAATGGCCGATGCAAGCAGTTCAAGAGTTCCAGATATGTCCGAGGAATTCATGGACATGGCTGCGGAAAAGCACAAGGCCGCAATAGAAGATGAGGTCTTCGAAAAGATCCTTGTCTTCTGGGAGGCATTGCAAGGATTACAACTGCTCTACAACTGGGGCGAAGCTACCACTCCCGAGCTGTCGGCAAAGTTGGAGAAATACCGGGAATACCTAAACATTCCCGAGACATCGGATCCTTTAGAAGAGGATCGTATCTACAAATTGATGATTCGCAAGGAGAGGAGCATTTTGAATAACATCACGAACACCGAGAGTTACGCGAGGGGGGCTACCAGAGAAGTAAGACGCTGTATGCATCTGTGGAAAGCCCGTGTAGAGGAGGAGTATCTTGCTGTAATGCGCAATAATTCTTTCAAATAAAATCTTATTTGAATTTACCATCTCTGTATTACTTGATTTAACGCATATTCCCCGAGCTGCATAACTCAACTAACAAGATTAACTAATAATACGTAACAACCGGGGGCGTAAGGGTTTCGTATCACAAACAAAAAGGATGCTCGAGCCTTGCATCTCCCGGGTTTTGGATGGAAGGCCGGGGCATCATCATCCTTTCAAGTTTTATGAAAAAAAAATGACCGGGGGGTGCGATATCCCGGGCGTAAAAAACGTTGCTTCATACTAATTGATGCGTTAATGACACGCGTCTCTCTCATCTAACTGTCACCACCGTTTAGCGTTATGAGAATGGTTATTTATGATACCTTAATAGGTTCGACTCAAGTATATCCGCCGGACTTAAAAACAACATGCCGGGGCGCTGAACTTCCCGGGTTTAAAATAATTTGCCAGGGTCTTAAACCGCCCGGGTTGCCAACCAGCATGCCCGAGTCCCGAACTTGTAATCCTAGAAAAGGAATAAACCGGGAGTGAAAATCTTTTGGTTTGTTGACGTGGTGTTGTGATGACATGCATTTTACTAAACTCCTGTCAAGCGCTAAACGTTCCGTATTCCAAGATACATCAGATTTGACGTTTGGATAACCGCTCAGACCCTCCACCTGCCCCGCACAATTTACGAAGGGCATCCTGATCGTACACATGTCTAGATTCGACGGTTTTAATCAACTCTTACCTTTGAATCATAGAGGGGACGATTCGGCTGGCTGAGACTCTTGTACTTCCTCCGCATTTAAAGACGTTCACCTATAAATAAGAGGGGATAGATGCAAAGTGACCCTCAATTCAAAATGTCGAGTTCAAGCGGTTCCAGTGCCTGCAGCAGTACACATGTCCTGGTGACCCCGGAGATGCGTCCTCATGTGGAGGAACTGAAGAGGGAAATTGAGGAACACATATGGGCGAAGGTCATGGCCGTGCGGGACAAGGCTCATGACTTGGATTATACCTACCGCAATCGTTTGGCCACTACTCGAGCGCAAAGAGCCAGAGCGAGGAAGTATATCCGAGAATTCGTAGTAGACCGGGTGACAGATCTGGTTGATGATGAAGTTCTGCTGCATATGATGCTGTGGAAAGAGTGGCATGCCAGTTATTTGTAATAACCCGATCTTTTTAAAACTGAAACCGCCCTTGTGACATTCCTGATCAAAATATGATTCCCGGATCTGGCACCCCCTGAACTTAGAATATATTCCCGGGCTATTAAATCTCTCGACTGTAATAAGCTGCCGAGGTCTTGGACTACTCGGACTTAAAAATCCCCATCCCGGGACTCTAAGTTTTCCGAGCTATGAAACAAACCTGCCGGGTTCTCCCAAACCTCCCGGCTTACCCACACAGCATTATAACGACACGTGTTCGTCCATCCCAACGGCTAGTAACGTTTCATATTCCGAGGAGATAAGCCATCATGACGTCTCAATCCGTGTAACTGTCTTTTCGTTCTGCCCGTCGCGACTTTCGAGGCGCATCAAAACCGCACACGTGTTCACTCAGTTGACGGTTCAGATCGTCCTTCGTCCCTTATATATAGCAACCCAAGGTTTTTTCAAAAATCACTTTCAAATCACCATTGTCGGCGAAGCCCTTGCCAATTCTTCTCTCGCAGTTTCCGGCGTTCGAAGCCTCCCTATTCCGACGATCTCCCGCCATCTCCGCCCTAAATACTCGTAAGTTTCCTCTTTTCATTATGTCTAATTCTACTTCTTCTACTTCCGGGGCCAATGCTCGAGGCTCGTCAGGGTATGAATCCGCCGCACTTCATTCTGATTCGTCTCCTTCTCCTACTTCTCGTCGCCCTTCTACTCAGACTGTCCAAAGACCTATAAGCTTAAAACCCCAATCTTCTTCGAGACCCTCTAAACCTTCTTCTTCGGGCATATCCCGGATCCCCAAAAAAGATAAGGGTAAGGGCAAGGTCCGGGCTTCCGACCGCCCTTTAACCGAGGTCCCCGAGATTCCATGGTTCTCCTCTCTGAGAAGCTCCTTGCGCCCCGGAGCAGAGAAAGAACTTCGAACCCTAGGGGTCATTCCCTCTTTTTATCCTATTCTCATACCCGGATCTTCTGACCGGGCGGATCAACCCCCCTCGGGTTATATTACCTTTTTTCGGGACCAGCTTCGAAATGGTCTTCGATTTCCCATTGCTCCGTTTTACATCGAGGTGGCCAAATTCTTTGGTGTACCTATTAATCAATTTCACCCCAACTCCTTCCGGATCATGGCTTCGGTTTTTATTCTCTTCCGTACGCATGATCTGGTAATAAATTCCAAAGTTCTGCATTACTTCTTTATTTGTAGATTAGGAGATAATGCCTTTTCCCTTTCTGCCCGGCTTAATGCCCGCTTTCTTGATGACATCCCTTCCTCTCAAAAGGGGTGGAAAGGAAGATATTTTTTCATTCGCCTCCCGGGTTCTCTTGATTGTTCAACGAGTTCCTCCCTTCTCTTCCCCCTCAGCCAGAACTTCCTCAGGCGTACAAATCTGAAGAATTTTATATCCAAAGCCTCGCCTTGGTAGAGGGTAGAAAGTTTTCTTCCTCCGTCCTTATTGCCCAAGACCATCTGGTTACTCATCATTTAAGTGCCCGGGTTGAGGATCCGATTGACCAAGTGATTGATGAAGTTGCTGGCTCGGGCCTTCAACCTGGTAACTTCCCTTTACATGTTATGCGATTGTTCCCTTGCTTTATATTTGCATTTGGATTTTACCCTTTCCTGCTCTTTATGCAGATTTAATGGAAGAGGCTTTTGCCAAAAGATGGGCAGCCGAGAAGGCAGCCAAGGAGAAGAAAAGGGCAGCCCGAAAGACTGCTGCTGAAAAGAGAGCGGAGGATGTGGCTGCCCGGGCGAAGGAGACGGCCCGGGTGCAATTTGAACTTAAGAGAGCGGCGCCTGAATCCAAGGAAGATGATGAGGACCTCCTCCCCCTTAGCCAAAGGCCACGAAGAGTCATGACCATACCGGTGGTGACTCTTAGCGAAGATGATCAAGCGGGAGGCCAGGCTTCCTTTCAAGCGATTCAGTCAGACACGCCTCCCCTTCTGCGCGATGACCAGGCGCCCCTCCAAGAACCTTCCCAGGAATCTCTCCAAGGGCCTCTCCAAGAGCCCTTGCAAGGGCCTCTCCTCTCTGTGCCATCTGCTCGGGCTAGTTTCTTTACTGAAAAAGATTCTAGAGTCGTAGCAAACCTCTTCAAGCAGATGCTCCTTCCTATTGATGAGGCCTTCCTCCAGAGTTTGCCGCCGACCCCTCGATACCAGGAGGGCGTAATCAAGCTCCTGGCTGTGAGCTTCTTTTCTCCTTGTTTATCGTTTTTCTTTATTTACTTATCTTGATCCGTCTTCTCTTTTAAATAGGGTGCTCATATGATAATGTCGGCCCACGAAGAAGTGACCTTCTTAACCAATTGGCAGGCTCCCCAACTTCAAGCCATTAGGGAAGCACATGAGCGCCTCCAGGAGGAACTTTCCCGATTGAAGGGACTTTATGCAGAAGAGGTGGCTGCTCTTCGGGGTTCTGTGGAGTCTGCCCAGGCGGAGTTGGCCAAAGCCCGGGACGAACTAAATGAAAGTCATATCAGGGAGGAAACTCTTCAAAGGCATCAATCGATTCTTGAACGTAAGAACGCCTCCCTGATGGATGCCATAGAAGAACAAATGTCCCGGGCTGAAAGAGCAGAGAAGGCCTTAGCCGAGTCTGAGCGCCAGAAAGGGCAACTGCGGACTTCCTTCCTGGAGTCCTCAGAATTCAAGGCGGCAGTTAAGGATCGAGCCTATCCTCTCTTTAAGACCGGCTTCAACAGATGTCTTCAACAATTCAAGGAAGCCGGGCTTATCCCCAAGGATAGGGCCAAATTTCCGGACTTCGGGCTAGCCATTGCGTCCCTTGCAGGAGCGGGGGCGGAAGATAAAGAAGAAGAATCCGGAGAGGACGAAGGAGGAGAGAAACCTGTAGAGGAGGAAGGAGAAGAAAAAGAGCGACCGACGGAGGAGGAAAAAGAGCCGGGCACTGACCCTGTTAATATAGAATAGGATTGTAATTTCTTTCTTATTTTCAAGTTCACTTCCTGTTTTTCGGTCCTCTTAGTAATGCAATATTCTCTTTCCCCTTATCCTTCTTTGCAATTTTCATAAAAACTTAGCATCTGATCTTAATCATGAATAGGATATTCCTGCTTTAATAATTCTTAGAGATTTTCCAAGTGTTGAGAACTTCACTGAGATAGAAACCTAGGCATCGGTCTCCTGTTCTTTAACTGATTATTTGTGATGTAACTATCTTAAACAAAAATTTAAGCCGGGGAACAGGTGCCGGGACTTTGGAATGGTCGAGGTACGGAGCCCCGAGCCAGGGTGTAATGCCCTGGGCTTATGTAGAGCTAAGGTACGGAACCTTAGGCCGGAGAACAGGTCCCGGGACTTTGGAATGGTCGAGGTACGGAGCCCCGAGCCAGGGTGTAATGCCCTGGGCTTATGTAGAGCTAAGGTACGGAACCTTAGGCCGGGGAACAGGTCTCGGGACTTTGAAATGATCGAGGTACGGAGCCCCGAGCCAGGGTGTAATGCCCTGGGCTTATGTAGAGCTAAGGTACGGAGCCTTAGGCCGGGAAACAGGTCCCGGGACTTTGGAATGGTCGAGGTACGGAGCCCCGAGCCAGGGTGTAATGCCCTGGGCTTAATTCTTCTCGGTTGAATGTATCAATAACTTAAAGTAGACAGAAATATGAGAAAAGCGATCCATTATTATTTCTTGAAAAGCGAAAATTACATCTGCGCGTTGGCTAAGGGTAATATTTCTTTAAATGAAGTACATTCCAAGGTCTCTTAAGAAGCTTCCCCTGAGCATCTTCCAGATAAAAAGATCCTGAACTAACTCTCCTAATGATTTTGTAAGGCCCTTCCCATCGAGCTTCCAGCTTGCCCACATCCCCAGCCGGATTGACCTTCTTCATAACCAAGTCCTCTATCTGTAGATCTCGAACTCGGACCTTTTTGTTGTAGGATTTCATGACCCGGCCTCGATATGCTTCCATCCAAATCATGGCTTGATCCCTCTTCTCTTCTAAAAGATCAAGTTCCACTGCACGGCTATCCTCATTATTGCTCGGATAAGATTCTACTCGGGCAGATGTTTGCCCAATTTCAACAGGAAGGATAGCCTCGGATCCATATACCAAGCTGAACGGAGTTTCTTGAGTCGATGCCCGGGGAGTAGTCCTGTATGCCCACAGTACACTGGGTAATTCTTCTACCCAGTCCTTCCCTTTGCCTTGCAATCTGGCCTTTAAGGCTTGCACAATAATTCTGTTTACAACTTCTGTTTGACCATTGGCTTGAGGGTACGCCACAGAAGTAAAAGACTGGGTGATCTTCATTTCCCGGCACCAAGATGTTATATCCTTTCCCTGAAATTGCCTTCCATTATCTGAGATCAATCGCCAGGGTACGCCGAAACGACAGACTATATTCTTCCATAGGAACTTTAGAACCTCTCGCTCGGTGATTTTGGCCAAGGACTCAGCTTCTACCCACTTAGAGAAATAATCAACAGCCACCAGCAAGAATTTTTTCTGAGCCTGGGCGACCGGAAATGGTCCCACTATATCCATACCCCATTGATCAAAGGGACAAGATGCCCAGATAGGCTTCATAGGAGTGGCTGGGCTGTGTTGAAAGTTGGAATGATGTTGGCATCCCTCACAAGTCCGGACTACTCGGGCGGAATCATGGTGAAGAGTCGGCCACCAGAATCCGGCTAGCATCGCTTTTCGAGCCAAAGATGTTCCTCCCAAATGCTCACCACAGCATCCTTCATGAATCTTTTGAAGAACATAAATTACTTCCTTCCCGCTCAAACACTTCAATAATGGTCCCTGGAATGATCTCCGGTATAGAACATTATTTAAGAGAACAAACCTGGGAGCTTTTCTTTTTATCTTCTGTGCTCGAGCTTTCTCCTCGGGCAATTCACCGTCCCGGATGAATTTTATCAGAGGAACCATCCACGAATCTTCTGGTACTGTCAACATCTCTTCCTCTTCGATGGCTAAAACTACTCGGGAAATAAATAGAACTTCCCGGGTTCTATCTTCTGATAAAGAGGCAGCCATTTTTGCTAAGGCATCTGCCTCTCCATTTTCTTCTCGGGGTATTTGCTCAATACTCCAATCCACGAACACTTCTGCCTGGGCTTTGATGAGGTGCAAATATTTGAGCATCCTGTCATCCTTGACTTCATACGCACCCTTTATCTGCTGAGTGATCAACTGTGAATCGGAGTACAATATAATTCTGGCTGCTCCAATCTCCCGGGTAGCTCGGATACCGGCTAGAATCTCTTCATTCTCAAGCATTCATACATATCATTCAAGTTCTCTTCCTTGATAACCCTGCTGACTTAAGCATCGGAGTGGTCACGCCGGACACCCCTCCGGCGCCCATTCACGAGTTCCTTTCATTGTTTGCAGGTCACAGTGGAAGCCATCTACCTTGTTCATTTTCCTAAACAACATTATAAATTCTTGATTTGATCCGGTGGAGCACCGAACCTTGCTCATCCATTTCACCCGGATCGCATCAGTACACATGACTTCCAAATATATGCAAATGAGAATAATATGTCGGCTTCCCGGTCCACATCTCCATCAGCGTCTTTAGATCAATCGCCACTGAAGGAGAACGATTGATAATATAACAAGCGGTTTTGACTACTTCTGTCCTAAATGACTTGTATAGACCCGCAGTCCTCAACATAGCTCTTGTTCTGTCCAACAAGGTTCTGTTCATCCGCTCCGCCACTCCATTCTGTTTAGTGGTGTAAGCCGTCGTGAACTATCTTTTAATGCCTTCATGTTGACAATATGCATCAAACTCGTCATTGGTATATTATCCTCCATTGTCAGTGCTCAAACACTTGATTTTCTTTTGAGAATCAAGTTCAACCCGCGCTTTGAAAGCTTTGAAGACTTAGAAAACATCTGATTTCTTCTTGATTGGATACACCCAACATCTCCTAGAGAAATCATCAATGAACGAGACAAAGTATATCGCTCCTCCTAAAGATACAACCGGTGCTTGCCAAAAATCCAAATGAATCAGTTCCAATATGTTTTTGCTTCTGGCAGTAGAAGTGCCAAACTTTAATCTATGTTGTTTATTGATAACACAATCCTCACAAAAGGGTAGTGACAATTCTGTAAGTCCCAGGAGCAGCTTCCGTTCTGAGAGAATTTTCAACCCTTGTTCTGACATATGCCCGAGCTTTCTATACCATAACACTGTTAATTTTTCTCCTGAACCAATAGATGCAACAGCTAGTTCTGCCTCTTTGTTTGTTTATCCCAAAAGTAAATACAGATTTGCAGCAAATTTTTCCGCCTTCATAACCACAAGCGCACCATTCACAATTTTCGTGATCCCGTTCTCGATACGGATTTTACACTCGATGTCATCCAATTTCCCCAAGGACAAAAGATTTTTCTTCGGTCCTTTCACATGTTGTACCTCTTGTATGGTGCGAATGGTGCCATAAAACATTTCAATATTGATAGTACTGACCCCAACGATTTCCAAGGCATGATCATTTCCTATGAATACAGATCCTCCTGAGCCTGGTTCATAATGATCAAACCATTCTTTCCAAAACGTCATGTGCCACGTCGCTCCTGAATCCATAATCCATGTGTCACAAAATTTATGCCTGCCTTCTGCAATTGTTGTCGTTTCGCTGAATAATATTTCACCACAACCTGAAGTACTGGCCACATTTCCTTGAGAACTTTTCTCGATACTCGTACATTCTTTCTTGAAGTGCTCTTTACCGCCACATTTAAAGCAATAAATATTTTTCTTCCTACTTCTCGACTTTGATCTACCTCGTATTTGGCTCCACTGGAGTCACGATCTGTAAGGTCCAAAATTAAGACGATGTAATCCAACTGCATGTAAATCTAGAAAATATGAAAATAAGTAATTAATTGATTTAGTTGCTAAATTATTTGGGTGTCATGCATGATTTTATGTTAAATATGATTTAATTGCCATTTTTGCATAAAAATGTATTTTTAAGGAAATTTTCAAGTTGCGATCAAAGAACGGTGACCGAGGGCTGAAAAACGTAAAATGTTTTTATTAAATAATTGTTTTTAATAATTTAAAATATGATTGTGGGTTTTCTTATTTTTGGAAAATACGGAGTTTTGAGATGATTTAATACGTCGGGACGTTAATTTTATCGGTGTTGATTTTTCAACAAAAAATACGAATTTTTGGCAACCCGGCTATTTAATTCACAAAATATTTTTACCAAAACTTTACTAATATTTTATCTAATTCTAATTAAAGACTAATGGGATTAATTTTAGGGGCTTAATAGGCCTAAAGCCTTGTTAGTGTTTAATTAAGTTATATAATATGTAATCCTTTCCCATAACCCTACGATTCTTTCAAAGCACACGGCCACTCTTCTGAATTCACCCACCCTACATGGCACACACATGCTTAAAAATTGAAGGAATTTTCGAGAATAGCCAAGGGTGATTCAAGTCAAAGGTCTTGCTTCGTTCTTCGTCATCTTTCTTCTGAATTCACCCACCCTACAAAGGCACGCCTATTCTTCCCTTCAAACCATCATTACATCATATTATATTTTTATGCATGAAAATTTTGGAAAACATGTGACACTTTGAATTATTTTCGTTTTTATGCAATCCATGAAATTCCAAGAATGATTTTGATTCAAATTTTTGTTGTTTACATGTATATACGGGCTGCCATGATATAGGTTATGTTTAGGAATGATTTTACACGGTATTTAGAGTCCTAGATAATCACCTGAACACCACACACGCAATAGAACACAAGCTGGTGCAGCAACTTGCTGTCATGATCAAGGGGGTTTGGTTTTTACGTTTCAGGGGCTAGGGCTTGGCTGGCTCGTTCCAGGGGCTAGCCAAGGTCGTGAGTGAGTCAAGGAGGGAGTCTTGGCCATGCCAGGACTCGCGCTCAAGGGCTGGGAAGGAGTCATAGCACCCCGAGAATCAAGGGAAATCGTGTGCAGGGTTCGGGCTTGTTGCAGGCTTATAGGCATGGTCCAGGGGGGCCTTGGCTGGGTCAGGTCGAGTTTTAGGGTTCTTAGGCGGTGCACAACAAGTTGTTTTGGTGGCTAGGTTCGTTGGTAGGGGCATGGAAGCTTGTTCAAGAGTCCTTGTCCCGTAAGGATTTCTCGGCCAGCTTATGGTAGAGGTGTAGGGGCTCGTTTTTTTGGTTTGGGGTGTTTTCCGTGGGATCCTTGGGTCCAGTAGGGTACTCTAGTGTGTTGGTCAGGTTTTGGATCAACATGGCTTGGGGGTGACTCGATAAATCAAGAGATGGCTCGGGGGCGAAGATTTTATGTCATTAGGGTTTCCTGAACTTAAAAACTTGAAAAATGGCTCACAGGGGTCGAGTCGTGGTTCACAAGGGCTAAAATAATATAAAAAGACTAAATTTAGAATTTAAGAATTTTATATTAAAGTTTGGAATTTTTCGGAATTAAAACGCCTTCAAAAACGTCAAATTACGAATTAATTAAAAGCCTCATTTTTAAGCTAAATAAAATTATGGGAATTTTATTTTAGGCTTAAATAATTATTTGGGACATGTTAGAGTCAAGAAAATTAAGAAAACGTCAAAAACGAAAAATGTCACGTCCTGGGGTAAAACGGTCTTTTCACACTGGAGAATTTGTAAATGTCATGGCAGTGCCCTATTTGCTGTTTTACATGCTAATATTATTATGAAACATGTTTATGAATTTTTATATGTTAAATTATGATTTTTAAATGTCTATGATTTTTATGATTTAAATTGGACATATAAAAGATATGTTGCATGCTTGGTTTCAAAATAAAATGATATTATATGCATGTTTTTTTAAGTGATGAAGTACGTCATGTTGAAAGATGTGAAGGGATTGTCACTACTGAATATGTTGGAAATATCGTGACGGTTATGGTCCCAGTGGGAGCCCGACGATCGTGTTTTCTTGGATACAGATACGGATACGAATACGAATACGAATATGTTAATACGTTGGCCAGGGCCCAGTTGACCATTGAGAGTGTTGCTGGTGTCCCCCGCCGCCCAGTACTGTGGTTTTTTTAGATGGATCCATCGCCCAATACGATCAAGAATACGAGTCACAATCACGATCTGAAATCAACAAACACGAACATGAATACGAATATGAATATGGATACGAATATGGATATGAATATGAAAACTTTTATGTGATATTTTTATGTTTTGGAAAATGTTTATGTTTAAAGCTTATGCATATTAAGAAAAATGGTATTTTAAATACAAGTATTTTTCATTGTTAAATGTTACGTATTACCTGTTATCAAAGATAGGACGTGTTGAGTCTTTAGACTCACTAGGTGTGTTGATGCAGGCGATATAAATAACTATGACATTGGAGGTCTTGACGAGTGACTTACTGGACTGTCGATGCACATAACCCGAGGACTAGCGCTTCTATTTCCGCATTTAAGTTTATGATTTTAAGTTAAAAAATTTTACGACACTTTATTTATGCTTTTGAGAGGTTTAGTATGTGCTATACTTTTCAACATTTAGTGCTTTTCAGGTTTGGTAAAACGCTTTACGATTTATTGTTTGACTATTCCATTTTCATTTTCAAGTACTAGTTGGATGTTTTATTTTAAAAATGGTGAGAAAATATTTTAAAGTATTTATATATGTATATTTTTAATTATGGATATTAAGGAGAGAAGAAAAAAAAATTTCCTAGTACTTTTTAAGAAAACGAATAAGCAGATGTTTCACGATCCATAAATCTTCCTCTTATCATCGGTAAAGCCTCTGAATGCTTCAAGCTTACCAACATATCTTCCTTATTCTTGCGCCGGCTTTCTTCTCTGAGAACCGCAGTTAAGACATCGTCGAATCTTAGAAAGCCCATAAGAATATTGTTGGTTATGTTGATGATAAGTTGATCATATGAATCTAGTAGACTTTGAAGTAGAAGCTCCGTACGTTCATTTTCCCCTATTTTATGCCCCATGGAAGTGAGTTGGGCAATTAGAGTATTTAGTGTGTTGATATGGTCGGTTATCGATGAGGATTCCACCATCCGAAAAGTATAAAACTTCTCTTTAGGAAAATCATGTTGTGTAGCGACTTGACCTCATACATTTTTGTAAGAGTATTCGAGATAACTTTTGCATTTTTAACCTCAGAGATACTTGACAATACTTCGTCTCCTATAGCCAAGTGTAAATTGGCAACATTCATCTCATTCCACTTTCCATTGTCCGTAATTTCCACCGGTCTATCTCCAATAGCCGCCAAGCAATTCTCCTTTCTTAAAACTGCTTGTATCTTTATTTTCCACAGCATAAAATTGCTTCCATTGAACTTTGCTATCTCGTACCTTCCCGCCATTATGTCTACAAAAATTTTAGTAGACTGAACAAAATAATCTCTTGTTAAATAAAAAATCTCAAAAATTATTTTCTGATGTGAAAGATCAGTCCATGCTGCAACCACAGAACATACTCAGAATGTTAAGAAATTTTAAACCAAGGCTCTGATACCACTTATTGGTCCTACTTGCGGTAATTTGAGATAATAAGTATGAAAATAAAGAATAAACTGGACACCGAGATTTACGTGAAAAACCCTAAAAATTATTAGGGTAAAAACCACGGGTAAAATGAAAAGAATTTCACTATAATATTTTATGGTGTACAACCCACTCACTGTGTTTCTAAAGAGAATACGCACTCTCTTAATACATGAGAACAAACACATGACAAATATTATAGAAGTAAGCACTTAAATGCTATAAGATGAGAGAAAACTCGAAGAATGGATGATTTCAAAATGAGGAGAGGGGGCACTATTTATAGAGCTTTTCGTCCGTGTGAAGACGCATATAAAATGCATCTTTTGAAAATTTCTCGTCAAATATGCCAACCCCATGTTTTTCAAAAACATGTTGTCCCTACCTCATTTAATTTCTGCCGACATATTCTAGGTTTTTCCATTTGTTGATTTCAAGAAATGATTTCTTGCACTCTAGAATTCATATCCAGCTATTGGGATGTTTTACGTTGGTCCCATTGTGTTTCATTTCATTTCATCATTTCCTTTCGAAAACAATAAAACAATATTATGTTTATGAAGTGATTTCAATTTATTCAATTATATCTTTGATATACCTTTACTAGAAAAGCATGTTGAATGTATTTATCAATTGGTAGCAATTGGTTTTGGTCAATACTTCTATAAACTTGTGATGTTATATCAATAATTTTCATGTTTTATTTTATTTTTGTATCCACTCATTCCTTCATACCTTAAAAATTAACTAAAGAGCCCGGGCTTGAACTTGAAACACTTAGTGCCCTTGAGTGGCAATACATTTTGGTAAGGCCATCAAAACAAGACATGTCGAAGATGCAATGTCAGTATCAACGAGCAAATTATATGTGCTGATTTAATCCAACTCAACATGGAAGAGTTTGGTGCCATCCTAGAATGTATTGTCTAGCCAAGAACCATATATTGATGTATTACCAGAATATTAGCTAAAGCTTCAATGCTCTGAATCAAGAAATAGCACACCATGGTAAAGCTAAGAAATATAGACCTTCATATCTGCTACTCAGACTTGGAAAGCCATGAAGAGCAACATATAAATTTTCCTAGCCATAATAAACAAAGTAAAAGAAAAAACTGAAGTCAAACTGGAAGAGATCCCAGTAGTACCAGAATCCATAGAGGTCCTCCCTAAGGAACGGGCAGGATCAGTCCCTGATCGAGTTATAGAATTGGAGATTACCCGATCCCATAAACTGCATCTTTATCCAAGACGGCACGACTTCAAGAGTTGATTGACAAGAAATAAATTTGATCAAGTACATCTCCACTGAATCTTCAATTTATTCGTCAAAAAGAAAGACGTTGTTATGAAATTGGGAATCGACTTCCAATAGCTGAATAAACTAATAATTTCCCCTTACCGAGAATCGATAATTTATTTGACCAACTAAAGGAAGGCAAGATATTTTCAAGACTAGATTTGTGATCAAGATACCCATCAACTGAAAAACATGTGCTGACCGAATTTCATATCGATATTACAGCTGCAAGTTGACTGAATTTTTAGATTCACTCAAATCCGAAAAATCATGTAAGTGAGCTTTCTATTTTAGCTCGAGATATATGTTTTGAAACCGACCAGCATATATGTATTGTATGTGTTTAAACTCTGTTTTCTTAAATCTGTATTTCTAAGTTGGCACTAGAACTTTGTCAACTAATGGTAAGAATATATATTTTGAACATATCTGATTCGTGATTCTTGGCCTCACCCCTTAGAGGACAGAACATATAGGAAACTAATATCAGTTAGTCATAAAATTCATAATTTGTTTTGTTCATAATTCTTATTTTAATTTTTATTATTGTAAAATAAGAATATTTTTGTATATATATGTTATTCTTGTTTTTGTTGAAAAATGATTTTAAGAGCTGAGAGGAATTTTCCTGCTTACTGATTAATGACCATATTACTCACCCACTCATCCTTCTGTCAGATAAGAATGAAGAACAGATAGAAGATGAATAACCAGCCCAGTTCTGAGGATGATAAAGAAATAGAAGATTGTTGTCAATTTTTAAATTTCATTTCCATTATCAGTTTATTTCAATTTATAGTTCTCTCCATAGTTAATGTTTTACATTTTATAGTTGTAAAACATTCTGTGATTATTTCTGAGTTTTAAAGACACCGTTTTCTATTTATGAATAAATGGACCGATTTGTAAATTATGTATTTTTATATATAAGCTCGCTTCTTTTATTATCTTTCGTGGTACGACCCCTTTTTAACTTATTTTATTATCATTGTATTGAATTAAATCATCTGTTTATATACCAGCAAAATAATTTGGTCCCAAGAGTTTCTGAAACCATTGATGTCGATATTAATTAAGATTCAATATTTTATAAATTATTTTTAAAAAAAATTGTTGAAAAAATGATTGAATAAAATTAATTAATGAATTTTAATAATTGGTTTTGAAAATCAACGAGCTAGCTAGCATAATTACTCAAAACGAAATGACATGCAGAAACAATTCATATATTATATAATATTAATATAAAATATAAGGCTGAAGAAATACTTAAATGACGAAATTAAGATATATTGTCCATATATAGAAAAGCTAGCTAGCAAGGGTGGAGAGCATCCACGCATAAAGCGAAGGAGGGGAGCTTCTTTTTGGGTTCTAAAGCTTAATATCTCGAGTGCTTTTGTGGAATGAAAGATTGTCATCCCTCTACTCCCCTTCTTCCTATTCTAGTTCACTTTAAAAAAATATATAAATATATCAGTGTTTAAATTTTTTTTCGAAAAAAAAATTGTGTGTGACTATTAACATTTAGTTTGTCACATGTTGGGCAATTAAAGTTTTGCTGCTTTACAAAATAACATAAGCTGACTAAAATAAGGCTAACTGACTATTTTAAAAAAGTCAAGCCGAATTGAATTCAGGAAAGAAATTTATTTTTAAAAAACGACTTGTGGTTATCTCAAGACTAAATTAGTAAGATATTTCAAACCTCATTGAACACAAACTAGAAGAAAACCATCCAACAAAAACGGATTTTATCTGTTATCTTTGTATGAAAAAACTGTTGTGAAAGGAGTATTATTAAAATTTCGTTAAAAATCTTAGTCTTTAAGTCAGGAGAAATGGTTTTTATCTATCTTGAAACCGTTTTATAATTTGACATAAAAGACAACGGTTTTTATCCTTTGTCTTTCTGAGAAATATTTTTTGTTGAAAGCATTGTTGTTAAAAATACGGATAAAAACCGTAGTATTTTTATAATTAATTTTTTTTTTTGTTTTTTTACCTATTAGTTACAAATCTATTTTGAATACAAATTATGGAAACATGTAGATAATAATAATAAGTACCAACTATTATTATAACCAACAAATCAAAACAATAATTATTTGCAATATCAATAAAAAATTTACATAAGTTTTATATAAAAAACTCCTGTAAATGCAAGTATACAGGACAAACAAAATAAAACAAAAATCGTTTTTTCAGTGGCTTCTTTGGAGCATTGTTCGAAATCCGATACTAAAAGATAAAATAAATTCACATTAATTCTTCTTTAACATCTCTCAAAGAAGAAACATTACCTACAGATTTACGAATAAGAAATACGAGAAATATTAGTGAACAAATAATTTTCCAAAACTAGAATACAATTCATTTTTATTTTTATTTTTATTTTACTCGAGATACAATACACATTAAAATTTATACTTCAAGTTCTACAAATATTAATGGGCAGGCAGGGAAGCCTCTTGGTTTTCAACCATCTAAAAATATTGATAGAAAAAGCTGTTAAAAACTAAACTGAAAGAAAAAAGATTTAGGTTTGCATCAACAGGTAGCCATATTGGCATGTCTCTAATGTACTGCATATAGGTTTGTATGACAATTTTCCGAAGTGTTCAATATCAAAATTATCAAATCCAAAAAAGTTTTTGCATGTGAGATCAGTGAAGTTCTGAAGAGTTTAACTCACCATGAAAATGGCCGAGGGAATAAAATTTTTGCACGAGTATTTATTTACTTCATGTCATATACGAAGTAGTTCACACTACAAGAAAATGATTTTCTGCAGCACATCATCCACAACGTGCATTAAAAGCACGCTGCAAATCTTTTTATGTCATCTGACTCGCAATTTATATCTTTTAATAAAGCAATAACAAATATAATAGGGAATGAAAACGAGTAGAACCTTGGTTACTTTTCATATACAAATTTGTCACATGTTGGATCAACAATAAAAAATGGATTAATGACAACCAATCCAAAATATATATGCTTTAAGTTCTAAGAGTTAAAACTTTATCTTTTGTAGAATGTGATATTTGTTGCTTAAAATTTTCAAAATATCTGCAAAATAATAAAAGGAGCCTTGATAAGCATGACAGTTTTAAGAGAGACAACTAACCATGGCTATTGGAATTGTTTTTGAAAGAAAAAATTTATGCATCAAACTTTTTTTAAAAGAATTCCATTTCTTTATTCTCAACTGAGCAGATATGTCACTGTTAAGTGTTTTTTCAAGATTAGTATATTCATGATGCACGACTTTGACAGAACTTCCATTTTTCATCTCGAGCCCTGAGTGGATCAATGAAATTATCTCTTTCACAGTTTGGTTCCGCCTCCTGTAAACTCCACCAGTTTGCAACCAAAGTCGTACCATGTTCAATGCGGTCTGAGGCGAAAAGTAAAAAATGCCCTCTTATTGCTGAAAATAATTGTCGTACCATGTTCAATGCGGTCTGAGGCGAAAAGTAAAAAATGCCCTCTTATTGCTGAAAATAATTGTAAAAGTTCGCAATATCTATTTGTTTTAAACTTGATCAATATATTTATCAAATTAGTATAGTCCAGTTGTTGGATCATTTATTTGTCATTCTACAAAACTGTTAGCACATTTAGTCTGTCGTTGACATTGTTTATCACAAATATTTCGAGAAGCTTATTTTATGCTGATGAGTTGTGAGTGTCATGGGTAACAAAATCTTACAGACTACATAAGTATTCGAGAATAAACCATTCAGTATCATCAAATAATATAAGTATTTGAGAATAAATAATTCAATGTTGTCAAACACTGCAGAATATCACTTGGTTTTATTAACTTGTTGAATAATATCTTATGACCACGAACTTTGATTACAATTAACCGTAGTTAATGTATAAATGCAACTTTGAAGCTCCATGGAATAATTCATCAAACTAGGGTGTCCTAACCATCCAACCGCTATTTTAGTTAAATGTTGACTCTTTAATTTTTTCAAATTCAACAAAACCCAAAACTTTATTGGTATTCTTTAAATTATTCAAATCGAAAAAATCGAGCTTAATCAATTATTAACAAAAATATTCAAACTGATGTTTTTATTTAATATTGAGATAGATTTTTTTATTGTAATATCAACTCAACATATTATAATAATAATAATAATAATAATAATAATAATAATAATAATAATAATAATAATAATAATAATACTAATAATAATTTTGGGTCCTTTCCACGGTGGTGGCCTCTTTGGCCTTACATAAGGCACGACTCTTGTTACAACAATCAACTAATATAGGGAGCGAATTGTACCTTCGAATATTCGAGCAAATTAAGGCTGATTAATTCAAGATTATTCATAAGATAACAAATTTATATTCTTCAATCAGGCTGATTAAATAAGATGAATATTCTCCATACATAATAGTTTTTGGAACCGTTAAGTATCAGTTACTTAATCAAGTCGAATCATAGCCCCACTGTATTACTGTGCAAAACAATTCAGCGAGCCTCATTCCGCGCAGTTACTCTTATTATTGGAATTTTGAGCTAAACTAAGCTGAATAATATTCAAGAGTTTATAATCCAACTGAATTTTCAGAGATTATGGGTAGATTGCTTATTATCTCCCCCTCTAATCATTCTCTCGATCCTAACATGAAAATTTATATGTATATGTTAGATCGTTATCTTATCTTTTATATCAGGAAGGAAATAATGTTTTACTTCAACTGTTTTAGGCCCGGGGCTTAATATACATGGGTACAATATCCCACTTACAAATGCATTAATATCTTAATATCATAATCATCAAATTGCAAATTAGTTATCAGATATAAAAAAGGTGTAATAATTAATGTAGTGGATATATTTTTTTATTTGATTTGACTTCATATCATTGACTAAAATTGTTTAAAAGATGTAGAAAAACAAGGTATATGAGAAAAGAAAATTGCAGTTTTTGATAATGTATATTTGATATTTTACAAATTTTTTTAATGATATCAAATTTCAGTTTTAATTTTCTATTTTTCAATTTATGACAAATTTTTAAAAAAAAATATCAGGAATGATGATGTAATATTACACGTCATTTTCATATCAAGGTCATGTTAACGCTCAATTAGTTTCACATAATACGTTGTAAAAAGACTAAGATTGCACGAAAAACTAAGATAAATGACTAAGAATGAAATCTAATTACATTTATATAATAAAAAGATAAATTTATAAAACCAAAATTGTAATTTACATTAATGATACATGGCAATAGTTGCTCTAGTGCAATAAATATTAGCCACCGAGGTACAATGGTTGCCTATGTCATCTTATAATACAATAACGTACTATACAAACTTTGTGAATTTTTTTCTAATATCAAACTTAATTTTTCACTCGATAGTTAAAATGAATTATATTTTCCCCCATTGTAAGGCCATATATATTTTCAGTTAAAAAAAAAATTGAAAAGGTGTAGATATGAGAAGTTATATTTAAAATAAAAGAAGAATTTTTGAAAATAAATAAAGTGTTGGATCATGACACTATATAGTAGTTTTTGTATGGCACTCGAGTTTAACAAAATAGTAAGAGACTATTTGAATTTGATGTATAATTTTTCAGAAAGTTCATAAATAAACTAAACTGCAACTCATTACAATTTTAAATTCAATTTTAAAAGTAAATATACAGATAAGTACAAAATAAACTAGTCCATGCTTTTTATTTGGGTCCAAAAGGAATAAATTCTTTCTTACTGATAATCAGAGAATATATTCTTTGCTCAGATCTAATATTTCTTATTAATCACTTGCTAACCAGTTTTTCCTAGACAAATAAATACCTTTACCAAAAACCTAAACAAAAAGTCTAATGTGAGACAATATCACGAATATATATTTATAAGACGAATTAATCTGATCTATATTTACAAAGAAAACTAATACTTTTAAAATAAAAGTAATAATTTTTATGAACCATATCGAGTTGGGGATCTGTCTCACAAAATTGACCAATGAAACAGTCTCATAAGAATTTCTATGGAAAAAACTAATGTAAATATTCGCATCAAATAATAAATACTCGATTGAGCTCACAATTTATTACTTAAAATATCTCGATAATAAGATGAAAATCCTCGTAAAAACCAGATATGTTCGTAAATTATAAAATTATCCGTCCTACAGAAACTATATTAATTACAATTATAGAATATATTTCTATTTTTATAAGATGATTAAGACCAATTAATCTAACTTAAATGGTTAAAATGAAAATTAAACCGCCTAATCTTGGCTCATCCCAGCCCAATAGCATGAAAAACATATAATAAATTAATTAGTTTAGCTGTCACGTTATGAAAAGCAAGATAAAGAATTAAAATTCGAAGTTTAACTTTTAGTGGTTCATTATATTGTAAATTAGTGAAAAAGGGGTGGGATTGATATTTGGTATGCTAGCTTGCTTAAATTTTAAGCATATTAATATGCTTTCTTGAATTTATTCCTCAATCTGATTATATATATATATATATATATAGGAGGACCATATTCTTCCCTTTACCAGACTGTATATCTTAAATAGTTTTTTGTTTTCTAATTTAGAAATTAATTTTCATGGAAAAATTTTAATGTATGGAAAACTGAGATAAAAAAGTATCGAGTCGACTCGGTTAAGGCCTTGTAGACTCAGTGGCGATGGGAATACGATTCTAGTAGGACCATTCCATTTTCATGGCTTTCTTTTTTATCCCAAAAGTTCGAAAACGTGAAGTGCTCATTGAAAGCGTTAAAAACACAAAGGATTCCTCCCATTTGTGAGGTTACAATTATTCCTCTCTTTGGTAGGTTTGTAAATATGTTTGGTTAAATCTAACCAATCTTCTATTGATATATTTTCGGTCATATTTTTATGATGGGTGCTGGGATAACAATGGATCGGGTTTTTATGATCCGAGACTCGTATCAATTTTAATCTAAACACGGCATTTAACCTCATACCCAAGGTTTTAACAAGTTTTATCTGTTAATCGAACCAAAACGAAAACAACTTTTTTGGATACAAATGTTAAAACCAAAATCTATTTGTTCGAATTCAGATTATATATGTCAAAATTTGAAATGACATAATAAAATTGAAGTTTAATTAAATTAATAATTTTTTATATTGTTTAGATTATATATTTTATGAATTAAGTGTATTTTTTAAAACTTTTACTTGATTATTATATTGTAATTCATTTCGACCTTATATTTAAATATTTATTAAAAAAATTAACTAAGAAAATAATATGATATATTTTAGAATATATTTTAATTACTAATTTAAATAAATTTTCAAATCTAAATCGGTCAAAATAACTGAATTTTTTTAGTCGAAAATCGAATCGAAGTAAAGATGTTTGAATATCATATATTTCTAAAACTGAAATAATCAAAATAAATTATGTAAAATCAAATCGAACCAATCGATGAACACCTTTATTCATAATATATTCTCTTTCATATTTTTATTTTTATTTACTAGATTTATGAATTAGATAAAAAAAAATAAAGCTATATTTCTTATAACAAAACTAAAATATATTAAATTATCTAGCTTGTAACTATTTTCTCATTAGGGAATTTTACATAGAATTATTCCTTGGCATAAAATATCATTGAAAAATTGATAAATCATTAACACAAACAAAAAAATTACATAAAACATTTTAAATGATCTATTTTAATGAATTGTCATGGAGTAGGTCTCATGTGAGACGGTCTCACGAATATTTATCTATGAGACGGGTCAACTCTACCAATACTCACAATAAAAAGTAATACTCTTAGCATAAAAAGTAATATGTTTTCATTGATAACCCAAATAAGAGATCCGTCTCATAAAATACGACCCGTGAGACCATCCCACACAAGTTTTTTTCATTGTCATTGTTGAGGATCGATATAGAGTTTAGAGGAGGGAAGGGGGCACTAGGGTGAATAAACACTTTCTTTTGTTGGTTGATTTTGCAAAGATTGCTAGAATCCTGTGAGAGATTATAGTTTATCTTGTTCAATATTAAGTCCACAATAAAAAGTGTGGAAACGATCCGATGGAGTACGGTGAAATACAATAAAACAGTAAGCACTAGACACGGGTTATTTATGGAAGTTCGAAGATGAAATCTTCTATGTCTCCCCTTCTTTTGTTTCCAGAAGGTATCACTAAAAAACTTTGGTTTATATAGTACAATACTTGTACATACCCACTTCAGCAGAGCTTATCCTTTTCCTACTGGAACTCTTAGTTTCTCAACACAATAAGACAAATACGAAAAAGTTCTGAAAAGGACTCTTTTACAGATTACAAACTCTTCTCAAATATATGGTAACGTGAATATCTTGTAGATAGAGTAAGAAACAGTCAGCACAATATGATATCAAAAGATCAGATAGCTATTATGAAGCGTGAGCTATTTTTCTGTATATTGAGCTTGAAGATGATTAGAAGTTATGAGTGCTCAAAGCGACGTTCGTATGATATAGAATGTGATGGTTGTTTGGTAATCTATAAACGTCGTTGATCTTGTGTATTTATAGAAGTCTTGAATCCAACGTCTATAAACAAAACGGCTTCTTTGACTACTGATAGAATCAGCTTTATTGCCTTAAAAAGGTTCCTGCCAAAAGACTTCAAAACAATCAGTCTTGTTTCATACCAAAATTGGTAAGACGAATTAAATGACTTTGTTCAATATTAATGAAGCATTTATTACTTGTACTAGGGTCTAGGTAGAGTAACGGTAACATTTAATAAATTCTTTCATTTGTTGGTTGATTTTGCAAAGATTGCTAGAATCCTGTGAGAGATTATAGCTTATCTTGTTCAAGATTAAGTCCACAATAAAAAGTGCAGAAACGATCCGATGGAGTATAGTGAAATACAATAAAACAGTAAGCACTAGACAAGGGTTATTTATGGATGTTCGAAGATGAAATCTTCTACGTCTCCCCTTCCTCTGTTTCCAAAAGGTATTATTAAAAGACTTTGGTTTCTACAGTACAATACTTGTACATACCCACTTCAACAGGGCTTATCCTTTTCCTACTGAAACTCTTTGTTTCTCAACACAATAAGACAAATACGAAAAAGTTCTAAAAAAGACTCTTTTTCAGATTACAAACTCTGCTCAAATATATAGTAACATGAATATCTTGTAGAGAGAGTAAGAAACAGTCAGCACAATATGATCTCAAAAGATCAAATAGCTATTATGAAGCGTGTTCTATTTATTTGTATATTGAGCTTGAAGATGATTAGAAGTTATAAGAGCTCAAAGCGACGTTCGTATGATATAGAATGTGATGGTTGTTTGGTAACCTATAAACTATAGAAGTCTTGAATCCAACGTCTATAAAAAAAAACGGCTTCTTTGACTTCTGATAGAATCAGCTTTATTGCCTAAAAAAGGTTCCTGCAAAAAGACTTCAGAACAATCAGTCTTGTTTCATACCAAAATTGGTAAGACGTATTAAATGACTTTGTTCATTATTAATGAAGCATTTATTACTCGTAGTAGGTAGAGTAACAGTAACATTTAATAAACTCTTTCCTTTGTTGGTTGACTTTGCAAAGATTGCTAGAACCCTGTGCGAGATTTTAGTTTATCTTGTTCAAGAGTAAGTCCACCATAAAAAGTGCGGAAATGATCCGATGGAGTATGGTGAAATACAATAAAACAGTAAGCACTAGACAAGGGTTATTTATGGAAGTTCGAAGATGAAATCTTCTACGTCTCCCCTTCTTCTGTTTCCAGAAGGTATCACTAAAAGACTTTGGTTTATACAGCACAATACTTGTACATACCCACTTCAGCAGGGCTTATCCTTTGCCTACTGAAACTCTTAGTTTCTCAACTCAATAAGAAAAATACGAAAAAGTTCTGAAAAAGACTCTTTTCCAGATTACAAACTCTTCTCAAATATATAGTAATGTGAATATCTTGTAGAGAGAGTAAGAAACAGTCAGCACAATATGATCTCAAAATATCAGATAGCTATTAGAAAGTGTGTGATGTTTTTCTATATATTGAGCTTGAAGATGATTAGAAGTTATGAGTGCTCAAAGCGACGTTCGTATGATATAGAATGTGATGGTTTTTTGCTAACCTATAAACGTCGTTGATCTTGTGTGTTTATAGAAGTCTTGAATCCAACGTCTATAAACAAAACGGCTTCTTTGACATCTGATAGAATCAGCTTTATTGCCTAAAAAAGGTTCCTGGAAAAACACTTCAGAACAATCAGTCTTGTTTCATACCAAAATTGGTAAGACGTATTAAATGACTTTGTTCAGTACTAATGAAGTATTTATTACTCGTACTATATAGAGTAATGGTAACATTTAATATAAGATCGATAGGTTCTGATTTAGTAAAAGTCAAGTTCTACTTCTCTTTGTCTAAGCTGATAAGTCTCGAAAAGTACTACTTTGTTAAGGCGATATGAGAACTTTTGGTTTTATGCTATCTTCTGGTTTTACTAACGTGATCTACTGGTTTTGACTATCTTCACCATAATTAAATTAAGTCTATCAATTTTCCCCTTTGCGGTGATACCAAAACCTAGAAGTTAATATGATGAAGAAAACAATTATATGAAGCTGAGGACTCGCCAAATTCCGATAATGCTGGGATGAAGAAAACGACGGTAACGGTCGGAACAGAATGTGAAAGTGCTAACTAGATGTACCATCTTCAACAAGGCTCGCCTGAATCCACCGATCAGAATGTTGTCTTTGTCTTTTTACTCCAAGTCTTTTAATCATCAACTGTATTTGATGAGACCAACGTCGTTTCTTGGAAAGTTTATCAGAATACTGTAGTGCCAGTGATCACACAACAGTGAAGTACGAAAGGAGCAAGCCGTGGTGCTATATGCGTTATCTGAGGGTTACAACATCAATGTGGAAAGCTCATCAATTCTCAAATCATGATGAGCGTTCATAATAGACACATGGGGCTTTTCTTTCCCACTATTATATCAGAGTTGTGTTTCGTGATGATGAGGAGTGGATGCAACCAATGAAGCCCATTTCTGAACAGGACTTGCAGCGGACATACGTGAAACGACAGTTAGACTTCCCGAATCATGAGGGAGATACAGGTGGATCGAGCACCGCCGCCCCGTGTCGCCCACAGCCCCACAGGCGGTCCCTAAACGAAAAAGTAGATGAGACTCTTGCCTTCATGGCTCATCAAGAACAAGTCAACTCGAATTTCAATGAACATTTCGCCTATGTCGAGTCCATGATGCGCACAATGCTAATCCACGGGGGTGTTGACCCAGGGACCATCCCTCCACCTCCGTCGTTCATTCCTCCGTTCCATTTTCAGTATGACTATCAGCAGCAAGGTGATGCATCGGAAGTGCCACCACCAGAAAATGACGAGGATGAGCCGTGATGATAGGATGAGACTTCACTTATGTTTTTTTTATCTTATATTTCGCTTGTGTATTTTCTTGTGTTGAGAGGTGTAAATGTTTTGGCTCATTTTTTAGACGTGTTTGTTTATATGTTTAATTTTAGCTTTGTTTAATTGCGTATCTTTGTTTTAATTCGGCACTTCTTATTGTGTTCATCTTATTTTTCGCTTATGATCACTATATTGTAGAAATAATACAATTTAGACGATGCAACAATGCAAATGGTACAACAATAGAAATGATATAGTTACAATTAAATAGAAGACTCATCGTCATAATTACAATGATAAAAATGGCTCCCTGTTCCACAATCAGGTGGATTGTTTTTTCTCGTCCCTCTACGCAATCCTACATCTTCAGGATTTTCCTCATTCGAATAACCTGGAAAAGTGATATGTGAAATAACATTCCTATGTGGTCGAATGTCATGCACAAGATGCTGAGGATCAATATTAAGCAAATTTGTAAAACTTTGTATGTTCGGCCAAGACGGAGTTTGGAATCATGTAGACCAAACGAACCAAAGTCAGCAATCCCCGAATCACTAAAAAAACCAGGTTGAGTAGTAGAGTTTCCTGCAATATTTAAATCAGTTGACGGAATAGTAGTAGAGATTCCTGCAAACCCACTTGGTTGCCTAACCATATCACTTCCCCACCCGAATGATGACTGTGTGAAAAAGGAGAAGGCGTACTGAAATTTTGTTGGACATTAAATTGTCCGGCAAAAACATTTTACGGGTATGGTTGAAAACCAACAACATTAACTGTAGGTGATATGGTGTGTACAGTAATTCGATTATACCATTGGAAGTAGCCTTTGTCAGTTTACATCGATCGCCCGTGTCGTACCATTTTAGTAACATACCTCAACCTACTATTCCACAACTCAACTGAATTTTTATGATAATCTCTCCAATTGGTGTTTCGATGACATATTCTCGTGATATTATGCATATCATCATTGTCGACGACATACACTGGATTTGATTGTCGTCTTCGGAATTGTCGCATCACCCGATTAGGACGATTCATCTCCACAATGTGAAAGCAAATAAGGGGACAAACACATCGACATATTTTGTTGTCGTATGTATCAATAATCGTCTTTACATCTATGTCATTATTCTGGTAAACGATTCAATTAAACTGTAAAAAAAAAAATTCAAATGAGAAATTTATTTAATCAAAACAAAAATAATCTTCATTTTATTACTATTAAATATTAAAATTCTATAATACCTCATTATGATTCATACGATCTAGAGAATCCCTTATAATTCTTACTGCATGTGTTGGCGAATGTGTGTAACTAAATCCAATTTTCCACCTACAATTTAACAAAAACAATTACATATCAAAAAATTATAAGATATATATTTGATATTATCACAATAATTTTTAAATAGTACCGTGCACCATATGAAGAAACTGGAATAATAGCATCTGGATCAATGGGATGTACAACTAATGTTAACTCATCTCGGTGGGGGTTAACACATTTAATTCTACTCTATGCCCATATATTCTTATAATAATAAAAATAGATCAACAAAATTAACAAAAACATTATGTTAAATAATCACATTACATTAATTATACCTGCAGGATATATAAAGGTCTAGCCATTGTAGTCTTCTCTATACGTGACGCGTTACGCAACTCACGGTATATAAATGCTATAACTGCACTACCCCAACTATAAGACTTCAAGTTATCAATATCCCGTAGCAGTTGCAAAAATATTAGTCTAGTAGATCTTCCTTGATAGTCAGAGAACATTATTCCTCCAATAATCATTAACGTTACACAACGGGTATATTTCACAATATTTACTTCTGAAGTATCATCATTAATAAAGTTAGACATGCAATGATTGTGTAGTGCTGTCATAGACAAATGACCACCTTTCAAATGTTTTGATGCTAGCGCAAATCCCAACAAATCCAAACAGATGTGTTGTCATTCTTCAACTTTATGTGACACATCTATTACACTGACTGTTTCACCATCAATTGTCAGACCCCAAATTATTGAAACATCTTGTAACGTGACTGTTGCTTCACCACATGTAAAATGAAATGTGTGTGTCTCGCGTCGCGAAGGTTCAATAAGAGCAGTAATCAAATTATTATTAAAAACTTGTGAGCCACATTCTAAACTCCATAGAAACCCATATGATTTAAATATGCAAGTACACGATTGTGTATATAATTATCAGTGTATAGCTTCCAAATCAAATTGTCTGACCTCTTCACTTTGACAATATCATCAACGGTTAATGAAGAAACTGTTGATGACATATGTGTTGCTTGTAAATAGAGAACACTGGGATCTTCTGGACCTCGATTATCTGTCATTCTGAAATAAATTGTCGATCTTCTAAACTTAGTTCTACAGTAAGCAACGATCTCAAAAGTTGTTCGGTGACGAAGGAAGAAATTGTAACGAAGGAAGAAATGGCAGAGAACATGAGAAATGAAAATGGAAGGAAATGAAAATAGAAAGGTAAAAGAAATAAGATGTAGGAGAGAATGAAAAGAGAAACTTGTTCTCTCTACCACCAGCTGGCTCGGAGGGAAGAACGGTTTATGGGTATTGCATATCTAACAGTGGGTGGATTATGCTGAGTCTTGGCCATGATTTTGACTCTAATTTATCTGATCAAGCCGAGGTACATTATTTCCCGACCTAATTCCTGCTATAGTAAACATATATGTTGTGTATGTGATTTTTTACAATGAATAACTAACTCTTTTTCTAATTACTTTGATTGGCACTTGAGATTTAATCATGGATGATAATCACGATACACATCGACCCAAACTATATTTGTATTGATTCGAAACTCGACTTGACTTGAATCATATAACATGTTTCCTGTCTCAGGCAACTTGGAGATCCATCTTATTTGTCCTGGAATAAGAATCCAGGAGTTCGCTAAAATAGCTTCTGAGCTTCGTTTTAGTTCACTTCACTCAAGCCAATCTCTGGCTTATCTTGTATAAACTGGAACTACTGGTATTTTATATGACTCGCGGTTTGTCCTAATTCTAAAAAACTTTAAGATCGTATTGGTACCAACCAGATCATGCATCAAAACGTGGAATGTAAATTTCTTATTCTCCACCTATTTTCTTGGCTCAAATGGGATCAGTTTAGACTTCGTGATGAGAAAACACGCCATGCACAGCCCATCAGCAACTGGTAACATGTCGTTTGATCCCATGATTATACTGAAGTTGTGTTTTATTTTCTTTGGGTTGAATGCATGTACCAACAGCAATCTTACGTAAATAACTCAATTTTCATTTTACTTGTCATTATTGTATTCGTGGTTTTAAAGCCTAATTATCACTCAAAACGGAATTCGAGTGTTGTTTGATGTTTCTGATCGAGGTATTCATTAATCGAGGAGGAGACGATACATCAAATTTTCGAAAATAAATCTGCACGAGTTATAAATATTGATATTTCTCGTACGTGGAGATCATTTCGCATGAACTAACGGCTACAACCAATATTCTTGTTTATCGATAAGCAAGAAGAAAAGCAAATTAAACAAATGCTACTGCCAGCAATCTTGTGTTACTGTATACAGAATTAAACGAAAAGGTCACCCTAAATTGTGTGTGCTTGGAGCGAAACAGAGATTGATTAGACGACCAAATGTGATCATTGGAACTGAACTAAAAGTGACAAACAATCACATGCAGGATAAGAACCATCATGAACTTACAGTTGCAGGATATCAATGCAAATTTTGTTCCTTGTCAAGACGCAATCCTGAAGGAGCAAAATGGCAAATTGAAAACCTTGTCCTGGATCAAGGAAAATCACGAAAATAAGATTGATGATGCCGCATGGATCCCTTGTCCTTGTGCTGCTCCGAGCAATTTCACAGCACTCTAAGCAATACAGTGGTGAGATATGCCCCCTCTGGATATGAAGGATCGATGGGATGATCACAGGCTGCACCAGCTTGACGTATAATTGTGATCTTTCGCCCAGCAATAGATGCAGCACCCTGATCAGCAAAAAACAAACAGAAAAGCATGTCACCTTGTGAGTTGCTCCTGTAACAGATATTTACTCAGGCCATATAAGTGAGTGAACTTCGAAATGTTAGCTTAAAGATGTTCAGTGAGACATGTCTTCTAAATGCGTTCTACATGTAACTTACCTGTAGAATTCGTAAAAACATCCCACTTTGGGTCACTGCTCCAGAACATGAGCAGGTCATCAACAATCCACCCCTTCTTGTTATTTGCATAGCCAGGCAATTAAGATTTCTATACATCCCAGTTGCGCATTGCAATACCTACAAATACAAATCAAATATTCACTAGAGAAGTTAATTCTTTATAAAAAAAAACACTTGGGAGACAATAAAGAAATATTTGCTAATTCTAGTTGCCAAATTAATAGCACGATAAACAAATGCTTCAAAGGTTGTGTTTTTCATGGCATGACTAACCAGGACATAAGTTCTAGAAAACCTACTGCGTTAATGCTATAAACTAATCGGATGGTCCACAAATGCTCTCAAGGAGAAGACCTCATCATAGATTCAAAAGAGAGTGTGTCTGTCAGTTGTCACGACAACATATGGATAACTGCTAAATCCATCAAATGAAGTGTGTTAAAGTACCTGTCTTCGAGGAGCTAATTTAGGTGGATCCAATATGACTATATCCCATGAATCACCTCTGGAGATTGCTCCTTTCATAAAATCTGTAGCATCTCGCCTCAAAAACGATATTTTACTTGGATCAAGGTTATTGAGAACAATGTTCTCCTTGGCAATTTCCAGTGCAGGGGAAGATGAATCCACACCTTCAAGCCAAAGTAATGATCAATTCTTAGTTATGGAGGAAAACTACAGATAAAGTAATGACAGGCTCATTGACCATGTTTGTTCAAACACTCTTAATGGAGATATTTTGGCTTGTAAATCCTGAAAATTATTTTGACTAAATTTATGTAAAAGTGTTGCTGACACATGGATACATTGTTTTTGTCTTTTTTCTTTTTTTTTTTCTTTTTTTCTTTTATGTAAACAATACAAATTTACCAGTTACTCTAAGAGCACCACCAGACGCTGCATTTAGAGCAAAACCTCCGGTATAGCAGCAGATGTCTAGTACTTTCTGGCCTTCTGAAATTGACATTATGTATAGACGGTTCTCACGCTGGTCAGCATAGAAGCCAGTTTTCTGCCCTTCCAACGAGACAAGATAAGAAACACCATTCTCGACAACCTGGCTGAGGCAAAAAAACAAATATTAGAATACTGTCTGATGATATTATATAGAACAAAAATTTCATGACAAAAACAAAGAGTGATTGAGGCCTAATTTAATCTGATCAGGTGTAAGCATTCTCGCATCATAATCATATTTTACCTTTACTGTTCTGGGAGGATTTGATGAATCTATAACTCCTGGATCAGGAAAATCATATCCCTCCTCCTTCAAGATCTCGATTGACGGTCTCCAGGTTATATGGTTGATATTTTTTATTTGGCCGATGTGATGCTTTATTTGTTGCTTGTACTTTTCAACCCATGCAGCAGAGGAAGCAATCACCGCTTCATCTCCAAAAATATCAACAATAAGACCTGACAACCTGCACAAGAATACAGTGAGTACACAACTGATCATAAAAATAAGGTTGTACCAGCTCGATGAAGGAGGAGGGATACGATTTTCCTGTTTAGATACTCTCTCATAGGAATAAACCAAAATATTTAATAATGTAAATAAATTATAGGGTCTCCTTAAAATATCAGATCTACTTCTAAAAAAACGAGTACGGCAGACAAGTATTTGAATTCATAATAAAGGAAATACATATCGCAGAACGTGATATTTCAGAAGGCATACCATCATACCATACAACATGGACTATGTTAAAGTCTTTCGGTGACTACGAGACGGATGGAAAATTGCATACTTTTCTTTTCCAATAGCAAATATGTAATAATAGCTTTATTAACAGTTGGCACTTGGCATGGTGTCACAGCATGTATCACAGCACAATAAAATGTCAAAAGTGGTCAGATTTCTAGTGCATTAATCCCAAACCTATTAAAAACTTGACATATTTTGTAGGAGATTACTACCGATCTCCTTCACTGTTGACTAGACGATATGCATTTGTCTCGGCAGCAGGGAGCCCAAGCAGCTCCCTCAAATTAATAGCAGCACTGATTCTTGTCTCAAGCAATCTATCCACATTCAACACACAAGATGGATCACTGCACCAAATAGAATAATTGACTAATGATGCTATCAAGAAAAAACATTTCAAAAACTAAACAGAACACATAAACTATTGGACAGATACTATGCTGTTTCATCCTCCAGCTGCATGAGCCGAACGCAGAACATGGAAACCGAGTTGTATACGCCCCAGCCAATTGGCTTTTCTGTCCCATCAGCCACCAGCACAGCGTCGCCAGTTTTGGGAGGTGGTCTGCCAATTATCCTATCAACGGCACCACTGTACACCATAGGGTTGCCATCTTTGAATAGTTGTGTCTTTCCCTTTTTCAGCACAACCTTTGCAATACCTACAGATCAATTCCATCAATGAACCTATCATCTGGAAACCCCAACATGATTGGTAAATCCCTAACCATTATATTATAAACCTCATGCCTGCACATAATGGATCATGATACGAATCGGAAACCCAAAGTCATTAATTTGCATACGCAATTAGAGAATAGCACAAAAGTCACCGTCATCCAGGTCTGCAAAGATGCTCCTTTTACAGCGGAGCCGAATTTTGAAAACTGGGATATTTCACAAACAAGAAGTTTGCACAGATGGGAGAAAAATGTTCACATCGTGTTTATTGGGAACTTACTAGAATGAAAAATAGAAAGAAACAAGAGTTATAGACTATTCCCTAGCACTCGTTAGCACCCAATACACGTAAGAACAGCAAAATATCCCCCATTCTAATAGGATGGGTATCATGTGATACAAAAGAAAATAACTTTGATCCCTCTACCAGCTTCAGTCCTTTAACACAAGGTAACGAAGCATTCAAAACGTCGTAAAGCATGGAATAAAACTTAACCAAAATGATATATTCAAATTTTAAACACCAAATTGTGATGTGGTGAATTCTTTCAGTGATAAAAATAGATAAAATCCAACTGATCCTGTACAACATCAGTGTAAAATCCAGCCTCTTCTAAGTAGGTATTGCGACCAGAAGTCCCAAAATCTTGAAGAAAGAAATTAGTTGAAACTCATTCGTGAGATTTAAAGACCCGAGTCATTATCTTTGTCGCCTACTGTTTAAGCAAGTGACTTGAAAATAAATCCAGTAATCTCTCTCTCAAACAAAAAGAACCCATATACTTTTAGGGTGGTTGGAAGCGATTTCTTGAAGAGTAACGCCGGTGCCCGTGCCAATTGCCGGAACTGCCGCAAAAGATAGAGCCCTTGACATCAAGAACCGACAACCAAGCACCATTTTCTTCTTTCTCGATCAACTATCGAAGAAACTAACGCATAATTTTCACGTAACTCTGTTCATTCACTGCGTCCCATGGTGTGATGGTACTGTTGTTTATCTTCAGTATTTTCTTCCTATGTTTTTTTTTTCTCCAATTTTTTTTTCTCGACAGTTGATAGTTTTACGATCCTATACAGTGGACTGACATTGTTCCTTCTCGTTTATGGGCAATGGCCCAAAGCGAATCTCGCACTTCATTTTCGGCCCTTCACATGTCATTTATTTTAATTCTAGAATTATTTCCTATTTCAAAATAAACTATTTTAAATGATATTACAATTTATTTATTACTTCTCAACGGTTCGGTTTTAAGTTTTAACCCATTTTCAATATAACACTAGTCACCGAAGCACACGTTTTACGTGTATCATGAATATATGAGGTTAATATATTAGGCATTCATGATATTACAACAATATGACATCAAAATATTTTATACTTGATCCACGAAGGCAAGGGATTCCAAAGCTTAAATAAATATGTCAAGCTCAATTTGTTATCTCACATGATATAGGTGTTGATCATAAAAAATAATATCATCTCATTTGAAATAATGATAAACTTCAATGTAAAAGAAGTAAACAAATAGTAAAAAGATTGTCCATAAAATATGAGAATATCATGAAACTAAAATTTATTGAATATAAAAACCTAAAATTGTCTTCTACATTCAGATAATAAATTGAACAAAAAACAATTAAAGTTGTAGTTATCTTTAAGCATTTTATACCTAAGATAAACCTTCTCTGGTTTAACGTATTAAAAAATATTCATTTTATCGAATCATACCATAGTACAACATAAACATATAAAATAAATAGAACAATCTATTAAAGCGTGTTATAGAAAATTGATATGACAGAACAAAATATAAACTATTGCAAATATTTCGCTAAATACATGACAAATTAATTAGAAATTGGAAAACTCCTTTTATTTGGCAAAAACCCGAAATATTGTAAGTAGATCACTTGACAAAGATGAAGAATACAAATTGCACCAATAGTGGTGGAAATATTGTAAGTAGATAACTTGACAAAAGACAAAGATTTTCCTAAAAAAACTAACGTATAATATTTGAAACTTAGCTAAATTACGGAAAAAAAAACACTACCAAGAACATCATCTTTATAAAGAATCCAACTTTACACTAAATATTTGTAGCTTTTAAGAAAGAAAGCCATGAGAACCCATTAACTACATATTCAGCCAAAAACATTTGGAGGATCAACTTTGATGAATCCAATACACAAACACATGTAGTTGAACATCAATAGAGAGAAAGAAATAAAAACCTACATAAATAAAAGAAATAAATTGACAGTATTGTCGTGAAAGCACATTTTATTATAAATTAAGTACAAGAAGCAGATATAAAAACATCAATTGTGCAAATACCTGAGCATCAAATATTTTTTTTCAATCGTGAACTTAAAAATAAATCATGCATAATCATGCTTTTTTAAAAAAAAAAATCACCTGTTTAAAAATGAGCAATATGAATAAAAAGTGTAGAAGTAACGGTTTTTATCTAAAAACTTAAATTATTAAACTTCAGATCTTTAAAAGAGGGAAAAAAAAAAAGAAAACAATTAAAATAATTAGTTCCAACATCAACCAAAATTCTATAGCCTCCAAATATTTTTCGAGAAAAAAATGAGTTCCAGTCCAAAAATATGTACGTGTGTTTCAGCATGCTATAATTTGAGCAGAGGTCGATCCATGTTTAAAGAATGAATTTTAACTGTGAATGTTGATGACATAATTATTACAGGATGCCAATGCTACTATAGTTCAACAGTTTATTGATCTTCTCGGCAAAAGATTCTCCATCAAAGATCTTGGTGCTTTAACTTACTTTCTTGATGTTGAAGTTGTCTCTACTTCCACTGGTTTACTTCTCTCTCAGCGAAAATATATCATCGACCTTCTCACTCGCGCAAATATGATAGGAGCCAAATCCATCTCCACACCCATTGCCACTGAGCCAACACTTACAGCTCTTTCCGGCACCGCTTTATCAGATCCTTCTGAATATAGAACAATTGTTGGCAGTCTCCAATACTTATGCCTCACTCGCCTTGATATTGCGTAAGCTGTCAATAAGTTGTCTCAGTTCATGCACCGACCAACTACCGATCATTGGACAGCTGTCAAACGCTTACTTCGCTATCTTTCTGGTACAACTTATCTTGGTATTGCTTTGCATCGTGACACATCTCTCTCTCTCTCTTCATGCCTTCTCCGATGCTGACTGGGCCGGTAATAAGGATGACTGTACCTCCACCAGTGCTTACATTGTTTATCTTGGTCGCAATCCCATATCTTGGTCCTCCAAGAAACAACGTACAGTTGCCCGCTCCTCCACTGAAGCCGAATATCGTTCAGTTGCCTCTACAGCTGCTGAGCTACGATGGATTTGTTCTCTTTTAACTGAGCTTGGCATCTGTCTTCCTGTTGCTCCAGTTATCTACTGTGACAATGTTGGTGCAACCCATCTTTGCTCCAATCCTGTCTTCCACTCTCGAATGAAGCATGTTGCAATAGATTATCACTTTATCCGGGACCAAGTACAAAGTGGAGTTTTACGTGTCTCTCATGTGTCCTCAGAAGATCAAGTAGCCGATGTCCTGACCAAGCCTCTTCCCCGCACTCACTTTCAACTTTTAAAGGACAAGATTGGACTCTCTGTCCGAGCTCCATCTTGAGGGGGCATATTAGAGGAATTATTTTATTACTTATGTTTAATTATCTCGTGTATCTTCTATTTATGATTTGTAGATGCCTATACTATTATCATATCTCATAGATTAGGTAATTAGCCATAGTTAGAATATTTAATTGATTTGAATGAGATTTGGTCCACAACCCAATCTCTTGTACGTGTATATATTCTTCACCATTATTCAATGAGAATACAAGTCATTATTTCAAATCTCTTTAGATTTAATTATGAAAGTAGATTACTTGTAATGTCTCTTGTCCTAGTTCGTAACCTCAAATTTTTTTCAGTAAATTATATTTTTCAGCAACTTGTATTGATTCTCAAACATAGATGTTATGTAAATCATAAAAAAATTAATAAATAAGAGTTTCACTCCAGTATGCAAAGCTAAAAAAATACCGTATTTTGATACAAATTTTATTCCTTCAAATTACATCAGTACAGTTATTCCACATTGGTCCACAACTGATATATATTAAAATGTTAGGATTTCCATTGTCTCTTGGCTCGGAGATGTAACTTTTGGAACCAAAACATATCTTCTATTGTTAAAGATATATACAAAATAACCTCTAAATTTTCATGAGATGCTTTGAGTTTTTGATTAATTAAGATATAACAACTCCATAAATTTAATCTATGCAATTATTAGCAACCAACATGAACGAAAGAGTAAAACAGAGCAGTGAGTGTAACAAAAATAATTAGCACAAAAAATAATATTAATGAGAAGAGGGAAAGATGAAAACTTCTTGGAAATTATCCAATAATTGCTGAAAACAGTATGACTCCTCAACAATTACAGAAAATACAATATGGGGGTCAAGTCATTTGATTGAGACTTATTACCACATAAAAGAGTGATATTTATTTGTGATTAATTGTTAAATAGATGCTATTTCCAAAACTTAACTTTATAATTTGGATGAAATACAGCTAATTGGATGAGAGTAAATTTACGGTGCTTATAAAAAAGAATCTAAGAACACCGAATAATTAATATGAAAAAATATGACAGAATAAAGAATTGCACAAAAAATAAAACCTTGATTAGAATAAAAAATTTGGAAAACATTCCTAAGAGGAAAATCGAAACTAACATTCATAAGGGAGAAATCGAAACTAACATTCAGCAAGTGTGTTTTTTTTCCGAGATTATGGAATTCAAACGATTAAAAAAAAATTGGAAAGAAATAATAAAGGATAAAAACATTACAGAATAAAGGAAAAATTCTAACCTCCAAAAATTTGATGGGTTTGAAGCGGGATCGAGATCGATCAAATTTTCAGAGACGATGACTTTCGAAGAAGAGAAATTCGTCACTTTGGGTGGGAAGTTTGAAATGAGTAAATTCGAGTGATGTGTTTATGAAGAAGGTGGTTTAAAATAAAGACCAAAAATTATTTAGTTATTTTAACATGTTCAACTGATTTTCATCACTGGATAAGAATATCACACCACATTATTGTAAACACATTCCAGGGACTAAGCCAAAGTATCGCGGATAGAATAAGAAAGTATATTTTCTGCAGCAGCTTTATTCATCAAAGATTTTGATAATCCGTAGTGTTGTGGGGGTATATTTTATTTATATTGGAAGAAAAACCGGAATACGATGGGGAATTAGAAAACAAACCAATACACCCTTAATTTCTATGTGTTGCTTAAATGAATAAACAGAATGGATAAGCATGATAAACAGAAACAGAGAAAGACGGCGGCGCGCAGAGTGGAGTTGACCGACAATTTGAGATGACAATATCTGAGCCCAAATGACTAAAAAGAATGGATAAATCCTTAGATGCTACCGTGTGGTCAGATTCAAAGTTATCAAGATTTTCTATCAAAACATTGGCATAAAAATGAATGCAAATCAAATAAGATACATGTTCCAAATTTTCCAGAAACTGATCGGATTTTCGATGTCTTCAACGTGCTGTTGTTTTTGTTGTTATCTGCACGACAATTGTTTGTGTCCTTTCAGAAATTTTAGTAGAATTTTTGTAGTTGCTAAAGGGATTTAACTTAGGTTTGAAAAATGAAGAAAGGGGAGTGGAGTTTTAGTGAAACATCTACTCATTTAAGAGTGCGGAAATATTTTTTTTTAAAAGCTCTCATTTTGAAAATAAACATTTAAATAGATTGCATGTATACAATCCTACATAGAAATCATCATTTAAGAATTTCCATAAGCAATTACCAATAAAATCTAGCGGAGTAATAATGAGTAAAATTCTAACTTCCAACAATAAAATAAACAGCGTAAAAATTCTCATATCCTCTCTAGAATCATAAATGTGCGGAAAAATCATAGGTCCTCGGGTCGTGTCACCGCACCAAGTCTGCCTACTCAGAGTTTGGCACCTCCAGTGTCACGTACCGTATTTTCATACTTAAAAATTTGCGGAAAAATTAAAAATTTTCTTAAATGTAAACATCCATACGGTCGTCACTCAACGTTCATAAAAATAAATCTCAAAATCATCTGTCACCAATAAAATTTTGCTAAAAGAAACTGTCTCAAAATATTTCGCATCCAGATATTTAAAAATCAGAGTATTTTGAAACTTTGCATAAAACGTAAGCATTGCGGTCCTCGGGTCTAGCCTTCCACTCAGTCCAAGCCTAGCCCCTTGGTCGCCACCTCCTGTCTCCCTAATATAGTCACCTGCATCGATCAAGTCTAGTGAGTCTAAAGACTCAACACGTATAAACTGGGATAACGAGTACTACGTAATAAAATCCCAGGCAACTTTAAAAACAGGACATACATAACTTGAGGCTTGAACTTGCATAATAAACTTGGACATACGTACGTATATAACTAGACGCGCCATCAACATAAACTTTCATAAACATACTGCATGCTTGAACATACGTAACTTCATCATTTTCGTAGGGGATGTTTCAAAGCAAGTGACCCATACATAATAAACGCCTGATCAGACAAACCACAGTACTGGGCTGACAGGACGTATCCACTGCCACATACATGAGATCCCCGTTCATAATTTAACGGGCTGGTTGGTCCCCGTTCATAATTTAACGCTTTCCAACCATGATCTAACCCATTCATAATTTAACGGGGTAGATAGGTCCTCGGCCACGTTCACCGACTTCCAAACACATTCATAATTTGGTCACAAGACATTTAGCATACCCCAAAAACTTAAAATATTTTTTTGCACGTCATACATACTTACTTGGCGTTGAGGGATTCGTTGGACTTCGATCGGGGCCGTTGCTGCACATACTAACATGAATTCACATACGTAACTTGCATAACTTAGACGTAGGTAATCATGCTTACTTACGAGTTCGTTCAATTACCTAGGATGTTCTAAAATTCCCATGGCTCGATCTTGTAAATCATTGCACTAGACCAAGACATCGAACCTCAAACATGTTATAATTTTATTCCCAAAATATGAAGGACACGGACCCCGTGCCTACATCCGTGTAGGGGTCCGTGTAGGCTCGTGTGAAAAGGTTCGGAAAGAAGGGTGGACATGGACCCCGTGTCAGGGTCCGTGTGGGGGTCCATGTAGACTCTGGAAAAAGACACCAAGGAGAAACAAAGGCACGGACCCCGTGTCAGGGTCTGTGTACGGGTCCATGTACCTACTGCGATCGCGAACTTACGGAAATTATGTACATGCTTCGCTCAACTTTCTAGACTCGGTTGCACGGACTATGAATCGACACCCCGAGACCCATCCTAGCATACTATAACATCAAATCGCTTCCGTGCAACATTCCAAGCAACGATGTTCACCCTATGGTACATACAAGTCAAAAACGTGGTAATGGACACCAACTCGATTCCTACAACTACTAAATTGCTCGAGTGCCTATCGACACTAAACGACGTATCAATTAACATCCCAACATCATACTAATCATACCTAGACGCAGCAACGATCACCCGTCGATCCCCAACGAAGCCTGCAACATAAAAACGTCAAGAACACAATTTTCGTAATATTCGCAGTTTGAGCAGTCCCACGAAAGACGTCATAACTCACTAAATTTTCATCCAAAAATCTCGAATTTTATATCAAATCGAAGGCATCGAAAAGTTCTACAATTTTGTATTTGAAAGTTTTCTCAAAATCCCGACAGAAAAGTCACAGTTTTAACCAGAACAGTAAAAACGTAAATTTCAGATCTAACAAGGGTTTCAAAAGCGATTTAAACATGGTTGCTCAAACTTCTACACCACATACACATGGTGTTACGCATAAATAACAACGCACGCATAATATGACATGATCGATGCATCAAGAACAGAATATACGTGCCTTTTGATATTTAAAAATACCGTAACGACGATACCGAAGCGGAGATGGCGTGAGGATTGATCCGGGACGATCGTGGAACGATTTTCTTTGAAGAAAACTCGACGAAACTATGCTGGAAATTCAGAGGGAAGTACCCTAGGTTTTCACTTTTAAAAATAATAAAAATCTGAATGAATAGGTGTGTGTGTGTGTGTGTTAAGGGTTTCTAGTGTGTGTAAAAACGTGTAAGTGTGTGTGGGTGTATAAAATGTGTGTGTGTTTTACTTAGGGATAAATTAGTGCTAAATTAACTAATTAAAATACTAATTAAAAGTTTACACACACTACTTTAATCAAACTCCTTATATAAAATAATTACACACTAATTTTAAAAGTTCTAAACTCTTAAATTGATGAATACATAAATAAAACTTTAAAATGCTAAGCTAAATAAATTATTTAAAATGCCCACCTTAACTTAAAATAAAATACCACATTAAAATTGCCAACATCGTCACCGGTCTTTTCCTCGATCCCGCTTCGAATAATCGCCTAAAACACGAAACTCGAAAAACATTATAACGTGCATCACATAAACGTAATTAATTTAAAATAATGCATTTTCATAAATTATGCATGGCTAAAACTTATTTAAAATTAATTAAATGATTTAATAATCAAATAAATGCACGGGTTATACGTGTACTGAATTTGGGCACTACATCCAGTCCCCTCATCATTTAGCTCACCTGCATCACACACGCCTAGTGAGTCTAAAGACTCAACACACCTGCACCGTTAATAGCAAATACATATACATAGCACACAGCAGTGAAAAATACCATACTCAACCTATCTTTCATGAACTTTAAAACGTAACATAAATGTGCCGTGTAAATCATTACGTGTCAAAACAGCTCATCGTTAATCATTATTCATCGTTTATCATTTATCGTTCACCATTAATCATTCATCATTTATCATTGGTGAATTCAGTTCATTAGAAGTGACTATCGTACATCATCATCATTTACGATGGATCCATCATACATAAAATCGCGGTACCGGGCGGCTGTCGGACATCAGTGACAGGATTACCTATCCACTATGCCTAGGCCTCATCATCATCATCATCATTTACATATACTTCGATAGCCACAACTAATTCCCATCATTCAAAACATCATCATTTACATCACTGATAAAAATCGTGCACCAATGCAATTTTTCTTTACATTCAAGCATGCAACGTATATTTTCATAAAATCTTAAAATCGTGAATCATGATGCATGAATATTTAAAATATCATAAATTTGTGCTTAGGGTGCTGCCATAACCAAAATCTCACCTCGGGTACAAAATGACCATTTTGCCCCTGGAAACCCAAAAATTATCGTTTTAACCCTGAATCTCTAAAATTGACCCGAAACTTACCAAACTCCTTAAAATATCCCAAAACATTTTTTTAAAAGCATTCCTAGACATAAACTCGAGCCAAAATCAGAACTTAACCGATTCGTTTTAAAACTTGGGCCGGAGCCTCGGTTTTAACTCGAATCAACACGAAACTCAACCAGAATTTTTCCCACACTCGTTTCCACTCTTAAAGCACCCATTACAGCCCTTAAATACTTCACATTAAACTCCTAATCCTCGGCCAAACTCACTATCCCCTCAATAATTGGCCACCCCACTTGCACCATTATTTCTCCAACACATGGCTCCACCCATTCATTCCTTCGGTCCACCCTTCTACCACCAAATTTCATCCTTTATGACTCACCAAGGACCTCCATTAACCTCATAAACCAAGCTTAACCGATGCATTTTGCTGCTGCACGAATCCAATTACAGAAAAGAATTAAACCTCCCCTACACACTCGATCGTGCTACCCTCCCAATGATCGAGCTCCTCCCTCAACCACACACCCATGGTTCACTCCTAGCATCTTACTAGACTCATACTGGACTTAAAAGGATCACGGTTACAGCCTCACGCAGCCTAGAATCTACCAACAGCCGCAAGTCTCCAAGGAAGCACTACCCGCGGCGGTTTTCTACTATACCCGATCGGTTGGCTTTGTGGGCAGTTCCAGCAATGTTTGAGCCGTCCTTAGCAATGTCTCAGACCCACCAGGGTCTGTTCTAGGCCTTGGATCGACCCTTGCATCGCCAGCCCCTCCACTTTGTTCGAACCATCTCCAACAATGACACCATCATCCCCAAACCCATCGGCCTATGCACACAATGAGCCTTACTCGACCAAGGCTAGCCACCAACCCTTAAGCCCTTCAATTCTAGATGTTTCAGACTCCCTTGCAACCAAAACCCCGCAGCCCCTTGCACGGTACATGAAAAACGTGAGCGTTATGCAAGGAATACATCATTTCATGCCAAACCTTATGCACCAATGAAGATACTATGGAGATCGGTAGATTCACATGCATAAACATACATTTGACATAAATATGGCGTGAATGATACATAAAAGAGAATACATGCGTGCCTTGATGATATTTGCGCGAGAAGATCGAAGAACGTGCGTCGGGAAGTTGCCGGGGAATTTATTTTGCAAGAACAAAGAGATGGCCGATGCTACCTTGGAGTGTGGGTGCCGAAACCGAGAGTATGAAGAGTGAAAGGGGAGGTGTCGGCTGATAGGTGTTTTAAGATTAGGTTAAGAGGGTGATTAAGGGTTATTTAAATAGTAATTTAGTAAATAATGGGCCCTAAATTGCCAATTAAAAGTTTAAAAATAGTTTTAAGCCCAATAAGCTTAAAAGTAGGCCCATTAAATCCAAACGCACTCCCGGAAAATATTTCTAGTTGGAAAGTTTTTGAAAATATTAGCCGAACCATTAAAAAGTCTCCCGATTCGATAAAATTTGCGTATCGTAAAAAAATAAAGTCATGCGGGTAAAATACCCAGTAAAATCCCATTATTTGAAAATTCCACTTAAAACACCATATATTAATTTATAAAAATTAATCATGTATTAAAATAATTTTCCTGAAAATTTTCCGATCTCTGATCCTCGTCCGAACGTGAAATGCACCTAGAAACCCTAATGCGTGAACTTTTAAAATTTCATGAATTAAATCCTATCATGCATGAATTACGCATAAAATGCATAAAAATAATTAAGCACATATTTAAAAATAAAAATTCTAGATTGCATGAACTTTACATAAATCATGAATTAAACACAAATTCATGAAATAAACATGCATTTAATGCTTTAAAACAATTTGATAAAATAACAAAGAAATTTAATAATTTGCATGCATGTGGTTCACGTGGACTTTCTGATTTTCGGGACGTTACAATCTCCCCCCTCTTAAATTGAATTTCGTCCTCGAAATTCGCTTATCCTAGATAATCACAAAGTTTAGACTTAGTTCTATTATCCCAAATGGTCCATGCTTCCGCGTCGCTACATTGATAAAATAAAAAAAATCTTAAGATGTCCTTATGTCTCCTCGATCCTAATTATATTAGCATTTATACAGTTCGACTTAAGAAACCTTAGTACCAAAATTTACTGGTCGACTTCTATTCTCGGTAAAACACTTAAAAGTCAAACCTTACCTCAATCCATAATAATATTAGCCTAAGATCCTTGAACTGGATCTTTATCTTACGACACTAAACTTACGTAACTCAACTATTTACAAGTACATCCCAAATATAAAATTGTCGCAAACTTAAATTTCGGGTAGTAATAATCCATAAACCCAAAAGATACAATATTGATCTCCTACCTAATAATAAAACCCTTCTAGTATCAATTACATACTCAAACTATTTCCTTCTCAATTGTAATATAGCAAATGTCTAAGACCTTTGGACTTTTCTCCTTTAGACAAATGTCGCATCCTTACGTATCCTCAATGCTTAATTAATACCAGCGTAAAAATTTAATAATTTATCTCATGTTAATGTTGGCCTAACTCTAATAAATCAACTTCACTTGTAACCCATAGAATTCTAGAATTCTCATCTCAAGATTTTAGATTTCTAGTCGATAAAAATCTTAATATTCATTCATTGATAACTTATGTTGAACACCGCAAATTCCTTTTTTTGTTTTTATTTCACCCAAAATTTTCCGTACAAACACCTATTTCATTAACTTAATTTCAAGCTCACGCAACACAAATAGTATTATGTAACATAATTCCAATACACATATCCGCTTAACCCCAAGTTTCTTAATGACTTTCAAAATTCCTCAAGGCAAGGTGTCTACCTCACAATCACACCCAAATTTCTAGAAAAATTAAATTCCAACAAAGGTATAATTTTAACTCTTAAGATCACGATTATAAATTATGATACATCAAACTTAAGTTCCCAAAATTTTGTTAGCTCCATGTCTATTCTTATAACTTAACTAACTGATCAACTTCACATTAAATTGTCATCACTTTAAATTTTAATTTGCCCAACATTATTTCACTAACACTTAAATTTTCGATCCCAAGATTGATTCATCCTACAACGTCCTTGATTACCATTTCCTATAACATTATAACCCAGATATCTCAAGGTTCCAAATATCACTTCAAAGCTAAATCATCAAAAATTCCGATCATTTACATCATTCGCTTCTCACTTACTACTAAACAAATCTCCAAATTTCTTAAAAATTGCAAAATTAATTCTTACTTTCCTCGAATATTATCAAATTTGTCCTAAATCTCGAGAATCCAACGATTACCCCTAAGTTCTTGGCGCTCTTAATTCCACCTCATAAGTTTCGCGTAACCTAAATTTCAGAAAATTTAGTTTATTAAACCCAAAATCAATTCCTATAGCCTTGAAAATTTACTTATTTAACCCAAGTGTTCCTCAAAGGTTCGAACTTAATCCTCCAAAATTTTCGGAATTTCCAATATGGCCCTTAAAGTTCTCGAAAATTATATTTTTGGCCCTACGACTCTTAGAAATTTGCATCTTTGTCCCCATAAAATTTTTGACTTAGTCTCATTAAACCTAAAAATTCTCGAAACTCAGAATTTAATCCAAAATTCGGTAAATTCGAAAATAGTCTCTTAGGATTTTTTTTATTTTTTGCACTTAGGTCCTCAATTATTGGTTATTACCATTAGGTCCTTAATATTCTCAATCCATGCAATTCAATCCTTAAATCCAACTAGGTAGAGCATGCATCCTAAATAAATTCTCATAATCAATCTTACATTTTCATACTTACTTAAAATCCTCAAATTGTATATTTATAATCCTAAAGATTGTCGTAGTCTTTGAATCGTTATTGCTTATATTAAATCCTCAAAACTTACTCGACTAGCAACCACGAACCATCAATAATTTCTTAAAAATTCTACAAGTCCCAAAAGCATTCATAATTTTCAAGATTAACTTATGACCCATAAGGAGGACATCAGTACTACTGACCTAAAAATCAATATAGTCAAATCATTATCAACCTCTCCTAAATCCTAATATTCGAATTCTTAGACACGTCCAATTCCAAACGTAACCAACATCCAATTTAATCTGGTCTTTTTTTTTTAAACAGTAAATCCTTAAATCACAAAAGCAGTTAAACATATACCGTAGATCGTCATAAAGCGTATATAATGTTAACATGCAGGTGATAAGAGTAAATCATTTAAAACATTTAAATCATAAAAGCTTACAGACTTGAGGCTTGAAAACTGAGTGGCAGAAGCTGGCGGTGGCACAATCCTATACAGGAACCTCGCTCTGATACTAACTGAAACATCTACTCATTTAAAAGTGCGGAAATATTTTTTTTAAAGCTCTCATTTTGAAAATAAACATTTAAATAGATTGCATGCATACAATCCTACATAGAAATCATCATTTAAGAATTTCCATAAGCAATTACCAATAAAATCTAGCGGAGTAATAATGAGTAAAATCCTAACATCCAACAATAAAATAAACAGCGTAAAAATTCTCATATCCTCTCCAAAACATAGAATCATAAATGTGCGGAAAAATCGTAGGTCCTCGGGTCGTGTCACCGCACCAGGTCTGCCTACTCAAAGTTTGGCACCTCCAGTCCCCTCATCATTTAGCTCACCTGCATCACACACGCCTAGTGAGTCTAAAGACTCAACACACCTGCACTGTTAATAGCAAATACATATACATAGCACACAGCAGTGAAAAATACCATACTCAACCTATCTTTCATGAACTTTAAAACGTAACATAAATGTGCCGTGTAAATCATGACGTGTCAAAACAGCTCATCGTTAATCATTATTCATCGTTTATCATTTATCGTTCACCATTCATCATTCATCATTTAACATTTGTGAATTCAGTTCATTAGAGGTGACTATCGTACATCATCATCATTTACGATGGATCCATCATACATAAAACCGCAGTACCGGGCGGCTGTCGGACATCAGTGACAGGATTACCTATCCACTATGCCTAGGCCTCATCATCATCATCATCATTTACATATACATCTTAAATATTTACATATACATCGATAGCCACAACTAATTCCCATCATTCAAAACATCATCATTTACATCACTGATAAAAATCGTGCACCAATGCAATTTTTCTTTAAATTCAAGCATGCAACGTATATTTTCATAAAATCTTAAAATCGTGAATCATGATGCATGAATATTTAAAATATCATAAATTTGTGCTTAGGGTGCTGCCATAACCAAAATCTCACCTCGGGTGCAAAATGACCATTTTGCCCCTAGAAACCCAAAAATTATCGTTTTAACCCTGAATCTCTAAAATTGACCCGAAACTTACCAAACTCCTTAAAATATCCCAAAACATTTTTTTTAAAGCATTCCTAGACATAAACTCGAGCCAAAATCAGAACTTAACCGATTCGTTTTAAAACTTGGGCCGGATCCTCGGTTTTAACTCGAATCAACACGAAACTCAACCGAATTTTTCTCACACTCGTTTCCACTCTTAAAGCACCCATTACAGCCCTTAAATACTTCACATTAAACTCCTAATCCTCGGCCAAACTCACTATCCCCTCAATAATTGGCCACCCCACTTGCACCATTATTTCTCCAACACATGGCTCCATCCATTCATTCCTTCGGTCCACCCTTCTACCACCAAATTTCATCCTTTATGACTCACCAAGGACCTCCATTAACCTCATAAACCAAGCTTAACCGATGCATTTTGCTGCTGCACGAAGCCAATTACAGAAAAGAATTAAACCTCCCCTACACACTCGATCGTGCTACCCTCCCAATGATCGAGCTCCTCCCTCAACCACGCACCCATGGTTCACTCCTAGCATCTTACTAGACTCATACTGGACGTAAAAGGATCACGGTTACAGCCTCACGCAGCCTAGAATCTACCAACAGCCGCAAGTCTCCAAGGAAGCACTACCCACGGCGGTTTTCTACTATACCCGATCGGTTGGCTTTGTGGGCAGTTCCAGCAATGTTTGAGCCGTCCTAAGCAATGTCTCAGACCCACCAGGGTCTGTTCTAGGCATTGGATCGACCCTTGCATTGCCAGCCCCTCCACTTTGTTCGAACCATCTCCAACAATGACACCATCATCCCCAAACCCATCGGCCTATGCACACAATGAGCCTTACTCGACCAAGGCTAGCCACCAACCCTTAAGCCCTTCAATTCTAGATGTTTCAGACTCCCTTGCAACCAAAACCCCGCAGCCCCTTGTGGTGTGCTGTCGTTGACTCACCAAATTAATTCCTGCCCTTTGAAATAAAAAAACGAGTGTAATGGTGAGTAGGGTCGAATCCACAGGGAACAATAGATTTATTTCTTTTGATAATAAAAATAAAAAGGGGGGATTTGTTTTGATAATTACTAAATAAAATAATCTAAACTAAAATTACCAAGCAAGAAAGAATGTTGAATCTAGAATTGAAAATTAATCAACGATAATAAATTGAAGAATTTAATACGAGAAAAATACTGATTCAAGGGGAGTCCACTATTAATTATCTCACTGTTCATCGGTTAACCAATCATTTATTCATGTTATTCCAAACAATTAACCTTAGAATTATAGGGATAGCCGCTAAAATCCTTGCGCTTTCCTAATTTAATTGACCAAACCCAGCATCCAGTCAAAACTTATCAATAATTAACTGGGCACTATAGCGTTCCATATTAATTAAAAATAGCATTATCATTTTGAGAAAACAGTTAATCCTAAATCTAACAACCGAGATAGCTGCAATTGAAAGATCTAGTTCTGTCGATTTATTTAAATTACACATGTTATGATAGACAACACATCTAACCTATTGCTACTCACGTACCAATCGTTCATGACAATTACGGATCACTGAATTCATGGTTAACATTAGAAAATCATACATCAAAATAAATTGTCAGATTAATTGACGTATAACATTCGTATAATTAAATCATAAATCAACGAATACTTAGGCAAACAAAAACAATAAATTAAAGTGCAAAAAACCTCACAGTAATAAAATTAAACAGTAGACTATCCCTTGAATCAGACTAATAAAATTAGCCGCGCATAGTTTGATCTACAATCTCCATGAAATTTAAATAAAGAAAAATAAACAAAAGTATGAAAACTAAATTCAAAGGAAAATTGACACCACCAAAAATCCTTTTGCCTTCCACGTGAGTTGTTAGTGTTTGGATGGTTGGAGGAAGAATTCTAAGACTGCGCCCCTTGTACTCTACGTGGAGTGGAGGTTTTTATTGGTTGGGTCTAAAAAATAAACTAAAAGCCCACTAACTCCAAATTAACCCTAATTAATTCCTAAAATATCAAATAATAGATAATATTTTATCTAGATTTTCCCTCCTTGCAATTTTTGGCAGCTGAAGTATCGTCATTAGGCGTGGCCACGCCTTATTCCAGGACCTCTTCTGGTTTGGTCATTCTCTTTCAAACTCATTTTGGAAACTTCAAATGTTATAAACATCACCTTTTCAGCTCAAATTTGCTCCAAGACCGTAAAAGATCCTCCTACAATTAAATTACACAAAAATATATCAAATAAACATATCGGAGGTTGAAATAACGGGAAATATGAAAATAAAAATACTAACTATTACGAGCCTATCAAAATCTCCCACACCTAAACGATGCTTGTCCTCAAGCATAAAATAGATCAACTCATTATCTCAATTTTTCGTCATCCTTCCGCTTCCTCTACTTATCCAAAACATTTTTTTCATGCAACAAGACATTTTAATTTCAGAGCATCTCACAAAATAACATCATGAACAATTACTGCAATCAGAATATGTAGAAATTAAAATGCATGGGATTTAACAACTCCTCACAAGATTCGCTCATTCCGCTCATTAGTGTCTAGGATATATATCAACAAACTTTCACGTCAAATGAATTGAAAAGTTTTACCATAGGCTTGAAAATATATCACATCCTTCCACTAAATGAATGAATTAAAATACACAAACAAAAAGGGCTATAAATGGGTTGTAATGTGGCTAGGGGTAAGGTAGGATAAAAGGAAACAATGAGCTATGGAATTGGAGAAATCATATGCATTTTTCACAAAAACAATTGCATCCAAATAATAACATCTTCAACCTCGTAATAACATCAAGAGCGAAATTTTTTTTTCTTCGTTGTTCTTATTTTCCTTCTCACTCCCCTTTTTTTTCATTATAAATATTTTTTTCTTTTTTCCTTTTTTTTTTCATAAGGAGTTTTTTTTTCCGAGACAACGATTTCGAGCATTAATCATTCGATCTCAACAATTTGCACTTTCTTGGCTCAAAGCGATGCTAAATGCGAAAATTTTACATGATTCTCCAATTCAAGGTTCAAAAAAGGGGGATAACCAACAAAAAGGATTTATCACGGCTTGTAATGTGGTTATTTTTTATTCAAAGAAAAAGGCTAAGGCTCAAACTTGGTTCACTAGGGGTCTATGAATCAGGGTAGGCTCAAAGAACGGCTTAGATGATGCGAAAGAAAATGGTTTAAACCTAATGCCCTTATCATTTTGTCTATGCACCTAATCCACCATAAACTTTTGACAAAGACATGTATAACAATGCAAGTTCTAGAAAAATTAACAATGCAATGACAACACACGATCAAGAAGAAATTGGAGCATGATATCATGATTGCTCATAGGCTCAAAGCTCACCAAAGAAAAAATATAGCAATTTTGTTAAATCCCACACACTTGTCCTCTCTAACTATCATCAAGAGCAACTTATTCATAATGCAAAAATGAGAATGCAAAAACAATTTGCACGCAAAGAAAAAATCATTTTTTTTATTTATTCGCATCGGAGGCAATCAAGATTCAGAAAAAAGAGATAACAAATGAACTAGATGCTAGGAACTAACAACGTCACTATTTTTTTTTACTTTTATGCAAAAAATGAGAAGAAAAAAGAAATTAAAACGAGAAATAAGGCAATATACCCTCCCACACCTAAATGTGGCAATGTCCTCAATGACACAAAATTAGATGCACAACATAGACAGTAAAAGCAAGCAAAGGAAGTTAGAGAACTCCCCTGAAAATTGTTGGGCATCATAGAGCAAGGTGTCCTATTGTTGTGGTGGACGCTGCTGTGAGAGAGAGAAAGAAAAAAATTAGGTTAATTTTTTTTTTATTAAATTTTTTTTTAACAGTAGATGCGTTTCAACAAGGCGTGGCCACGCCTTGTTCGAAGACCTTTGTTGTAAACAAAAATTTTTTTATTTATTTTTTTTTATAAATCAGGAGAGGTGTTTCAACAAGGCGTGGCCACGCCTTGTGCGAAGACCTCTGCTGTAAAATTTTTTTAAAACAAATAATAGTAGATGTGTTTCAACAAGGCGTGCCCACGCCATGTGCCAATACCTCTACTGGAACAAAATAAAAAATATCAAGAACTAAAATTTGGGTTGCCTCCCAAAAGCGCAATTTTTTTAAGTCGTTATGCTCGACATTCATTCTTTCTTGTTGCTCATGGTGGTTCATAAATGGTCAATTTGTCCACTTTATTCCGCTTGAATTTTTTCATAGCAAATTTCAACAAATGCTTGTGTTCTTTGAATTTCTTGGAAATCTCTATCCCTTGGATATTTCCTCCCTTTTTTATGAGTACATGCTTGGGTCGATCTGGAGGAAGTTTTTGCGTAATTTTAGATATCTTTGAAGCAGAGAGAGAAAATATAGTATTAGAATTTTCAACATGTCTTTCAATAATCTCATCTAAATCATTCTTATCCACAAATTTTGAATTTTCTTGTGACAAGTGATTAGCGATATAAAGAGTATTAATAGTGATTTCACTAAGAGGATGTTTCATGGTATCATAAATATTAAACTTTGCAATCTCACCATCAAATTCCATAGTAATGGTACCACTATTAACATTTATGACAGATTTTGAAGTTTTCAAAAATGGTCTTCCTAGCAAAATTTGACTGTTTAAATCATCATTTTCCATGTCAAGCACATAAAAGTCAGCAGGAAAAACCAAATTTTCAACTTTCACAAGAACATCTTCAATTACACCTCTAGGATAAACAGTGGACCTATCAGCCAATTGAATCACAATGCCGGTTTCAGTCAGAGGTCCAAGTTCCAAATAATTATAAACAGAATAAGGCATGACATTGATAGAAGCACCTAAATCCAACATAGCCTTTTCAAGTCTAATATCGCCAATAGTACAAGGGATAGAAAACATACCTGGATCACTGCATTTGATAGGAATAGTTTTTTGAATAACAACAGAAACATGTTCTCCTATCTTTTCCTTTTTACACCCCTTCAACTTATGTCTCTTTTTTGTAGTACACAATTCTTTTAAAATTTTAGCACAACGAGGTACTGGTTTAATAACATCTAATGAAGGAATATTTACCTTGCCTCTACAAAGAGTGTCATTCAACTCCTTAATACTTTCACATTTCCTGTTCAATGCAAGAGGGAATGGGGGAATAGGTTTATACTCAATTAGAGGAGAAAACTTACCTTTCGGAGCATCATCTTGATTGATTATTTTATCCTCAACCTTTATCTCATTCTCTTCCTTATGCTTGATTGATGCTTGTACCCCAATTTCTTGAGCATCCAATTCTTTACGATTTCTCAAAGTAATTGCACTCACATTCTCTCTTGGAATCACCACTGTCTGAGAAGGTATATTACCTAAATTTTTTGCTTCCAACTTGTGAATTGAGGTCGCCAACTGTTCCACTTGAGTGCTCAAATTCTGAATGCTAGCCCTCGTTTCCTGTTGAAATTTTTGAGTGTTCTCAGCTAAGGCCTTCACAATTTCATCTAGGGACATACTTGAGTTAGAGGCTTGCGCAGGTGATGGATATTTGTGAAAAATTTGTTGTGGATATCCTTGTTGACCTCCTTGATTCCTGTAGCTGAAATTTGGGTGATCTTTCCATCCTGGATTGTAGCTATTAGAATACGGATCATACCGGTGTTGAGGTTGTCCAGGAAATCCACCGATTGCATTAACCTGCTGCGTTGGATCTTCCTGTAATGTAGGGCACGTGTCCGTCGAATGTCCAACCAACGCACATGTGCCACAAGCTTTGGCCTGTTGTACCTGCCCTACAACCAAATTTTCCAAAAGAGATGTCAAAGAATCTAACTTTGGATCGATAGGAGTAACACTTACCTCATTGACTTGTCGTGGAGGGTTATCTTGTCTAGTTCCAAACTGTTGTGCATTGGCGGCCATGTTGGAGATTAGAGCTCGTGCATCTTGAGGCGTTTTATTTACCAATGCACCTCCACTTGCAGCATCAATCATGTTCCTATCAAAAAGTGAGAGACCCTCGTAGAAATATTGGACTAGGAGCTATTCTGGAATCTGATGTTGAGGGCAACTGGCGCATAACTGCTTAAATCTCTCCCAATATTCATATAATGTCTCTCTTTGTAACTGTCTAATCCCACAAATGTCCTTCCTGATGTTGGCTGCTCGCGAAGCTGGGAAGAACTTCTCCAAAAATTGTTGTTTCATATTGTCCCAAGTTGTTATGGATCCAGAAGGTAAATAGTAGAGACAATCCTTAGCCTTGTCGGCTAGAGAGAATGGAAAAGCTCGCAGTGAAATTTGTTCCTCTGTGATCCCTTGAGGTTTCATGGCTGTGCAAACAATATGAAACTCTTTCAGATGTTTATGGGGATCTTCACCTGCAAGACCATGAAAAGTAGGCAATAAATGAATCAAGCCAGATTTTAATTCAAAAGTAGCATCAGTAGTAGGGAATTGAATTCATAATGGTTGTTGAATAACATTAGGGTTAGCTAACTCCCTGAGTGTTCTTTGAGCTTGTCCTGCCATTTCTTCTTGGTCACTTTCACTTCTTTCAATCTCAAGATCAATGTCAGATTCTTTTTCTGTATCGTCTGAGTCCAATGATACGTCCAAATAAGGAGATGATGATGATGGTTGCTTTTCACTTCTTAATCTTGCTTCTTTTCTCAATCTCTTAGCTGTCTTCTCGATTTCTGGATTGTATTCGACTTCACCTGTACGAGAAGAACGAGGCATAAAAAATAGAAAATAATCAAAAGAAATTAACCTTACACCGTTCCCCGGCAACGGCGCCAAAATTTGGTGTGCTGTCGTTGACCACCAAATTAATTCCTACCCTTTGAAATAAAAAAAAAGAGTGTAATGGTGAGTAGGGTCGAATCCACGGGGAACAGTAGATTTATTTCTTTTGATAATAAAAATAATAAGGGGGGATTTGTTTTGATAATTACTAAATAAAATAATCTAAACTAAAATTACCCAGCAAGAAAGAATGTTGAATCTAGAATTGAAAATTAATCAACGATAATAAATTGAAGAATTTAATACGAGAAAAATACTGATTCAAGGGGAGTCCACTATTTAATTATCTCACTGTTCATCAGTTAACCAATCATTTATTCATGTTATTCCAAACAATTAACCTTAGAATTATAGGGATAGCCGCTAAAATCCTTGCGCTTTCCTAATTTAATTGACCAAACCCAGCATCCAGTCAAAACTTATCAATAATTAACTGGGCACGATAGTGTTCCATATTAATTAAAAATAGCATTATCGTTTTGAGAAAACAGTTAATCCTAAATCTAACAACCGAGATAGCTGCAATTGAAAGATCTAGTTCCGTCGATTTATTTAAATTACACATGTTATGATAGCACAACACATCTAACCTATTGCTACTCACGTACCAATCGTTCATGACAATTACGGATCACTGAATTCATGGTTAGCATTAGAAAATCATACATCAAAATAAATTTTCAGATTAATTGACGTATAACATTCTTATAATTAAATCATAAATCAACGAATACTTAGGCAAACAAAAACAATAAATTAAAGTGCAAAAAACCTCACAGTAATAAAATTAAACAGTAGACTATCCCTTGAATCAGACTAATAAAATTAGCCGCGCATAGTTTGATCTACAATCTCCATGAAAGTTAAATAAAGAAAAATAAACAAAAGTATGAAAACTAAATTCAAAGGAAAATTGACACCACCAAAAATCCTTTTGCCTTCCGCGTGAGTTGTTAGTGATTGGATGGTTGGAGGAAGAATTCTAAGGCTGATCCCCTTGTACTCTACGTGGAGTGGAGGTTTTTATTGGTTGGGTCTAAAAAATAAACTAAAAGCCCACTAACTCCAAATTAACCCTAATTAATTCCTAAAATATCAAATAATAGATAATATTTTATCTAGATTTTCCCTCCTTGCAATTTTTGGCAGCTGAAGTATCGTCATAAAGCGTGGCCACGCCTTATTCCAGGACCTCTTCTGGTTTGGTCATTCTCTTTCAAACTCATTTTGGAAACTTCAAATGTGATAAACATCACCTTTTTAGCTCAAATCTGCTCCAAGACCGTAAAAGATCCTCCTACAATTAAATTACACAAAAATATATCAAACAAACATATCGGAGGTTGAAATAACGGGAAATATGAAAATAAAAATACTAACTATTACGAGCCTATCACCTTGCACGGTACATGAAAAACGTGAGCGTTATGAAAGGAATACATCATTTCATGCCAAACCTTATGCACCAATGAAGATACTATGGAGATCGGTAGATTCACATGCATAAACATAAATTTGACATAAATATGGCGTGAATGATACATAAAAGAGAATACATGCGCGCCTTGATGATATTGCGCGAGAAGATCGAAGAACGAGCGTCGGGAAGTTGCCGGGGAATTTATTTTGCAAGAACAAAGAGATGGCCGATGCTACCTTGGAGTGTGGGTGCCGAAACCGAGAGTATGAAGAGTGAAAGGGGAGGTGTCGGCTGATAGGTGTTTTAGGATTAGGTTAAGAGGGTGATTAAGGGTTATTTAAATAGTAATTTAGTAAATAATGGGCCCTAAATTGCCAATTAAAAGTTTAAAAATAGTTTTAAGCCCAATAAGCTTAAAAATAGACCCATTAAATCCAAACTCACTCGCGAAAAATATTTCTAGTTGGAAAGTTTTTGAAAATATTAGCCGAACCATTAAAAAGTCTCCCGATTCGATAAAATTTGCGTATCGTAAAAAAATAAAGTCATGCGGGTAAAATACCCAGTAAAATCCCATTATTTGAAAATTCCACTTAAAACATCATATATTAATTTATAAAAATTAATCATGTATTAAAATAATTTTCCTGAAAATTTTCCGATCTCCGATCCTCGTCCGAACGTGAAATGCACCTAGAAACCCTAATGCGTGAACTTTTAAAATTTCATGAATTAAATCCTATCATGCATGAATTATGCATAAAATGCATAAAAATAATTAAGCACATATTTAAAAATAAAAATTCTAGATTGCATGAACTTTACATAAATCATGAATTAAACACAAATTCATGGAATAAACATGCATTTAATGCTTTAAAACAATTTGATAAAATAACAAAGAAATTTAATAATTTGCATGCATGTGGTTCACGTGGACTTTCCGATTTTCGGGACGTTACATTTAGTCTATCTCTTAGTTTGAGAGTTCGGAGGGAAGAATATAATATGATGAGGTTGGAAATCTGAAAAAACGTGGAGAGTAGAGTGAGGGTATTTCTGGGAATTTCAAAAACAGACCAAGACACCAATTAGTTACTCTAAGATGCTTAGCTTTAATAAATAGTAAAATATAATATACCGACGTTGTTACTTTGAATTTTTATAATCATTTATGAAATGCTTTTGTTGTGATCGTTTGGGTTAACAACTGATTAAGTTATTATTGATCTAAATCAGCATGTGAAAGTGCAAAAATAGCTTGAACTGATTCTACGTATATTTTGTCAAAAGATTAATATAGATCAAAAGTGTGTCTGTGTAAGAACTGATTGTGTAAAAATAAATAAATAAATGTTTTAAAAGTTCGACGACCAAATTTTCTACGTCTCTCATTCTCTCCAAAAGTAGGTGTAATCCATATGTTGTTGAGTTGTTCTTTCCCTCTCTTTTTGTTTGAATTCCGTGGACGGTTTTCTTCATTGCGGTTATTCTCTTGTATAAAAGTGGGATTTCACTCTACTGCTGCAAGGTGCAAGACAACATGAATTATTTTGTGGGCCAACAAATGTAAAATAAAATTAGCCATCTTTTATCAATTCAAACTTTATATATGAGCAGTTTTCTAAAGACTATGCTTGTTGACGATCCAAATGATATAATATGGAACAAATATTTTGATTCATAGGAATGACATTTTAAAATAAGGCATTATTTATCATTTTGTTATAATTCTTCAATATAAATGCAGCAATCTCGGTCTATCTAGTTCTTTAAAAATCATATAATTCATAAATTATCAAGGTTGACAATTTTAATTTTATGCACTAAAGGTCCGGCTGCGCTGACTTGATTTATGCCAAAAAAAACGTACATAAAATATGTGGGCTCTGACTTGTATTGTAGTTAATAATAATAATATGTTGTGAAAAAGTAAACATTTATGGTAAAAAGTAAAAATCTCAAACTCTCAAAATTTACCAAACTACACACTATATAATGTTTTTCTCTCTACTCAATTGTGAATTTCTTCACAAATGGTGAGGCTATTTATAGAACTTCTTTACAAATAATCCAAAATTAAAATGCATCATTACCTACATCATCACACACTAATTTTCAATATTCACAACTCTTATTTTCAACATTCAAATATTCAATACACACATTTTAAATATTATTTTTCTACACTCCCCCTTGTGATGATAAGCATAATGATTGTATTCATTACGTATCTTTATATTGACTCGTTAAAAACCTTACTAGGAAAAATCCATTGGGATAAAACCATAGTAAGGGAAAAAGAGTGCAGTCACGTAAACTCTCCTTCATGTTGACATGAACAATTCTTCACGAATTTCGTAGATTGCGCATCCCAATATTATATTGTGTATTCTGAATATTGTCGTAGGAAGTGCCTTTGTGAAGAGATCTGATGAGTTTTCACTTGATTGAATGTGACGAACATCAATACATTTATTCTTTTCAAGCTCCTTTGTGTATGCAAAGAATTTAGGAGGAATATATTTAGTACTGTCGCTTTTTATGTATCTTTCTTTCATTTGAGCAACACATGCAGCATTATCTTCATATAGTATCACATGCTTCTCGTCGAATGATAATCCGCATGAGATTTGGATATGTTGGGTCATTGATTTTAACCACACACATTCACGACTTGCTTCATGTAGTGCAATAATCTCGGCATGATTTGATGAAATTGTTACGAGCGTTTGTTTCTGTGAACGCCAAGAAATTGCAATTCCTCCACGAGTAAATACATATCCATTTTGGGAACGTGTCTTGTGTGGATCAGATAAGTATCCAACATCGGCATAACCAATTATACTTGGATTAGCATATTTTGAATACAAAAGTCCCAAGTCTGTCGTTCCTCGTAGATAACAGAATATATGTTTAATTCTGTTCCAGTGTCTCTTTGTTGGATATGTGCTAAATATTGCCAACAAATTTACGGCAAAAGATATATCAGGCCTTGTACAATTTGTAAGATACATAAGGGCACCGATAGCACTTAGATATGGTACTTCTGGACCAAGAATATCTTCATCATCTTCACATGGACAGAATAGATCATTTTCTATGTTTAATGATCTAACATCCATTGGAGTACTTAAAGGATTTGATTTATCCATATTAAAACGTTTAAGGATCTTTTCTGTATAATTTGTCTGGTGAACAAACATTCTACATTCTTTTTGTTCAATTTGTAAACCCAGACAATACTTGATTTTTCCAAGATCCTTCATTTCAAATTCTTCCTTCAAATATGACACAACTTCTTGAATTTCTTTATTTGTTCCAATGATGTTTAAATCATCAACATATACAGCAATAATTATGCATCCGGATGTTGTTTTCTTAATAAAAACACAAGGGCATATTGAATTATTTACATATCCTTTTTTCATCAAGTGATCACTTAGTCGATTAAACAACATTCGACTGGATTGCTTTAACCCATATAATGATCTTTTTAGTTTCACAGAATAACATTATCTGGGTTTTGAACTTTGTGCTTCAGGAATCTTAAATCCTTCAGAGATTTTCATATATATATTACTATCAAGTGATCCATATAAGTAAGCTGTAACAACATCCATAAGACGCATTTCTATATTTTCAGATACCGCCAAGCTAATCAAATACCGAAACGTAATTGCATCTATCATGGGAGAATACGTTTCTTCATAATCAATTTCAAGCCTTTGAGAAAAACCTTGTGCAACAAATCGAGCTTTATATCTTACTATTTCATTTTTCTCATTTCGCTTTCGAATAAAATCTCATTTGTATCCAAAAGGTTTTACACCTTCAGTTGTAAGGACTATAGGTCCAAAACCATTACGTTTATTTAGAGAATCCAATTCAACCTGGATGGCTTCTTTCTATTTTATCCAATCCTGCCGATTTTTACATTCACCAAAAGATTTTGGTTCATGATCTTCATTATCATTTATGATGTCGATTGCCACATTATAAGAAAATATATCATCAATTTCTTCTATATCTTTTCGGTTCCATATTTTTCCAGTATTAATGTAATTGATAGATATTTCACGATTCTGGTTAGTTTGTGTTTCTGACAGAACATTTTCATCATCATGTGTTTCTTCAAGAACATCATTCTCTATTTTGTGATTATCATGTGTTTCTTCAGGAACATCATTTTCTCTTTTGTGATCATCGTGTTTCTCTATGAATTTTCTTTTTCGAGGATTTTTATCCTTGGATTTGACTGTCCTTCCATGATTCAGGCGTTTAATGACATCATGAGTATCTTCAATTTGTTTTTTCGGAATTTCAATTCGAGCAGGGGAATTTGCAGCATGTATATATGATTTAATTACCCCTTTTGTGTATGCAAATGCATCTGGTATTTAATTTGCTATTCTTTGCAAGTGCACAATTTGCTGTACATCTTTTTCACATTGTTTTGTTCTTGGATCCAGATGTAACAATGATGATACATACCATGTAATATTTTTTCGGTATGTTTCTGTTCTCCCCCTAACATTGGGAGGATTTCCTCATTAAAATGACAATCAGCAAAACGTGATGTGAATACATCGCCTGTCCGGTTCAAGATATCGAATGATTGATGGACTATCATAACCGATATAAATTCCAACTTTTCTTTGAGGTCCCATTTTCTTTCGTTGCGGTGGTGCAATAGGCACATACAACATACATTCAAAAATTTTTAGATGAGAAATGTCTGGTTCTTTACCAAATTCAAGCTGCAATGGGGAGTATTTATGATATGCACTTGATCTGATAAGAATTAATTCAGCAGCATGTAAAATTGCATGTCCCCATATAGAAATAGGGAGCTTGGTTTTCATAATCATTGGTCTAGCAATCATTTGTAGACGTTTAATCAATGATTCAGTCAATCCATTCTGTGTATGTACATGAGTAACATGATGCTCAACAATGATTCCCATAGACATACAATCATTTGTAGACGTTTAATCAATGATTCAGTCAATCCATTCTGTGTATGTACATGAGTAACATGATGCTCAACAATGATTCCCATAGACATACAATAATCATTGAAAGTCTAGGAAGTAAATTCACCAGCATTATCAAGTCTAATTTTCTTGATTGTATAATCAGGAAATTGATTCCTCAATTTTATTATTTGAGCAAGTAATCTTGCAAATGCAACATTTCGAGTTGACAATAAACATACATGTGACCATCTGCTGGAGACATCAACCAATACCATAAAGTATCTGAATGGTCCACATGGTGGATGGATTGGTCCACAAATATCACCCTGAATACGTTCAAGAAACATTGGTGATTCAGTTTGGATTTTGGCTGGTGATGGTCTTATGATAAGTTTTCCAAGAGGACATGCTTTACGTTGAAACTTATTATTCTGAAAGATCTTCTGGTCTTTCAACGGATGACCATGTGTATTTTCTATAATTCTTCGCATCATTTTGAACCAGGATGTCCTAATCGATCATGCCAATTGATCAGTATTGAAGAATTATCAACTATTATGTTTGATTCGATTGGACTTATATATGTATAATGCAATTCAGTAGGTAGCATTGGTAGTTTTTCAACTACATATTTCTTTCCTGATTTGTATGTGGTAAGACACATATATTTCTCATTCCCTTCATTCATTGTTTGAATATCATACCCATGGGAATATATATCATTAAAACTCAACAAATTTCTTTTTGATTGTGGTGATTACAAAGCATCATTGATCAAAAATTTTGTACCATTAGGTAACAAAAATTGTGCTTTACCACATCCTTTAATCAAGTCTACAGGACCTGATATTGTTTTCACCTTTGTTTTTGTTGGTTTGAGTTCCAAGAAATATATTTTATCTCGGAAGATAGTGTGCGTTGTACCACTATCGGGTATGCAAACTTCAGCTTTGCTCATAGCATTTTCCATATTTGAACTTCAAAAAAAATATGCAATGAAATAAAATTACTGGCAATACATATTTAAATATAATACATATCATAATTATACAATAAGACATTATTATATGAATACATGAAAAATAAAATATTGTACATTTATATTCTACCACTATACTGTTCATTTTCAGAGAAATCATTGAGAAAATCTGCAGCATCAATATTTTTCATTTCTATCACACCAACATATTGATCACTTCCAGAGAAATCATTCAGAAAATCAGCAGCATCAAAATGAGTAGAATCGCTCAAACGGTCACTCCGTTCAGTGAAGTTGGTCTCTTTTTCTTTCCCATTTATAGATTCTTTATAGAGTTTGCAAATGTGCTCAGGGGCTCGACAAATACGAGACCAATGTCCTGGAGTGCCGCATCTGAAACAAGAACTTTCAAATCTTTTCGAGTGATTTTCATTAACACTCATGTTCTCATGATGCCTTTTCTGTGGGTGGTTCGTAACGCCCTTTTGAGATGAGTTATAAAATAACTATCTCTATTGTTTTCAAAACCACGGCCTCGACCACAACCAATTCCACGTCCACGTCCACGACCACGACCTCGACCTCGACCTCGACCAAAACCTTGTCTTTGAATTTGATTTTGGTTTCCAGGTTTAAATTCATTTTTACTTACAGCATTTATTTTTGGAAATACTGTTGATCCAGTGGGTCGGGACTGATGATTTCTCATTAGCAGCTCGTTGTTCTTTTCCGCCACAAGAAGACAGGCGATGAGTTCAGAATATCTCGCAAATCCACGCACTCTATATTGTTTCTGTAAAGTTATATTTGATGCGTGAAACGTCGAAAATATTTTTTCAAGCATTTCCGATTCTGTAACCTCATGTCCACAAAATTTTAGCTGCGAGATTATTCGATATATCGCTGAATTATAATCACTGACTTTCTTAAAATCTTGGAATCTTAACATATTCCATTCATCAAAGACGGTCGAAAGTATAACTTCCCTTATATGTTCAAATCTTTCTTTTAATCCTTTCCACAGAGCCAAGGAATCTTTTTCGATGAGATATTCAAATTTTAAACCTTCATCGAGATGTCGACGCAAAAATATTATAGCTTTTGCTTTTTCTTGTGATGAAAATATACCATATTTTTTAATGGTCTCGCTTAGACCCAATGACTTAAGATGCATTTCTACATCGAGAGTCCATGGCATATAATTTTTTCCCGTGATGTCGAGCGCAACAAATTCGAGTTTTGTCAAATTTGACATGGTGGTAATAAAAAAATTACGATGAATTTTATTAGTTAATGAATAATGCAATACAAAGTAATGGATAAACAACAAATACAAGGATTCGTAAAAATAAAGAAAACACCATGAGGATATTCTCCAATAAATACAAGACTCGTGAGTATGATAACCAAAATAATTAAAAATAACCTTGAGAAAGTCATCTTCTTTTTTCTTCAAAAAATTTGATGAAGAATAATTTTTAGAGAAGAAGAGAAAGTTGGAGTGATTGAATGTGTTTGTGAGATCATATTTATAGGACAAAAACTAACCGTTTTGTTACCGTTTATGACCGTTGGTGTACAAAAACATAAAAGTATGTATTTGTATAATTTTATGGTAATAATATGTTGTATATAATATTAGTCATATTTAAATAATTATGTATATCATATCATATTATTATAATGGGGTGTCATAAGTTATTTTGTTTAAAAACCTTATAGGCTTTTATACTTGTCGTATCCCTTACCGGGAGTGTGGGATGTCGTCTTAACATCCTCTCAGGATTTATAACAAGTTTTTGAAAAATTTATTATTATTATTTCTAATAATAACATTATATTATATATTAAATATATACACAATAAATAAATAACAGTAAAATAAATATTATTACTTTTGTTACATTTTTCTTCTGTTTGGAGCTTGGAAAAGTATGGAGGAGTTTTGGAGCTTCGTGCTGATAACGTGTTGTGAAAAAGTAAAAATTTATGGTAAAAAGTAAAAATCTCAAACTCTCAGAATTTACCAAACTACACACTTTATAATATTTTTCTCTCTACTCAATTGTGAATTTCTTCACAAATGGTGAGGCTATTTATAGAATTTCTTCACAATGGTGAGGCTATTATAGAATTTCTTTACAAATAATCCAAAAATAAAATACATCATTACTTACATCATCACACACTAATTTTCAATATTTACAACTCTTATTTTCAACATTCAAATATTCAATACACATATTTTAAATATTATTTTTCAACAATAATAATTTATTATTATTATTATTATTATCAATAACAAAACGTTTGTACAATGAGTAGGTCTCTTGCGAGACGATCTCACGAATCTTTATCTGTGAAACGGGTCAACTCTACCGATATTCACAATAAAAAGTAATACTCTTAGAATAAAAATTAATACTTTTAACATAAAAAGTAATATCTTTTCATAGATGATCCAAATAAGATATATCTCACAAAATACGACCCATGAGACGGTCTCAAACAAATTTTTGTCTTGTACAATTTATTTAATTAAAGTAATACAATCAAAACATGCTAATATGACAATCCATAACGCAAATATAATAGTACAAATTTCAAACTAGATACGATAGTGTAATGTCCGGAAATTTAATCCTAGTAATCGGTAATTATTGATTTATAATGTGATATGATTACGAAAGGATTAATCGGGACACGAAATAAAATTATATTTGAAGGGTGCAATTGTTGGACAGAAACATTGGCGCCCGAGCGGTAAGAAATGACCGCCCGAGCGCCAAAGTCCAATAGGAATACATCTTGGACAGAAGAAGTGGCGCCCGGGCGGTAGTTTTTGACCGCCCGAGCGCCAATGTATAAATCCGAAAGGAATCGGACAGAAACTGCCGCGCTCGAGCGGTAGTTTATTACCGCTCGAGCGCCAGCCGAGATTCAAGAAATGTGACACGTTGCTGAAACATGCAACGTAAGTACATATATACATATATACGTTTGTTCTTTGATAAGGAAACAAAGAAGGAATCGAGAAAAGGGTCAGGGGAAAAGAGTGAAAAATCCTTACGCCTTTTATGAGGAATCCGTCCATCTGAATTGTAATCCGACTTCGGTACCGAGTTCCTAGCGACGTAGGCTACAACTTGACGTAAGTTTTGCTACGTTTTGACATGCTTTGAAATTATGCTATTGTCAGAATTGAATGGAACTCATATATGTCGTTCTTGACATAGTAGACATCATAGAATCGAAGTCAGATTAAGAAACGGACTGATTATGGAGTTGTTATGAATTTTCTGGGGTATATTGATTTATACCAGACAGATTTGAATCGTGAGTAGATTACGGACTGTATTGGATATGGGTTATGGATTGTAACTATTATCTGGTGTTATAGTATTAACGGGAATACTGAGATTGTACCGTTATACTGTTGATTTTGAATTAAATCCAGATTGATCAGATTGTTATTAATTGGAATGGTATATTGACATGAGATTATTGATATTGTCATTGCCAGACAGGCTGTGAGTTCAGGACTTCGACTGAGCCAGAAACCGACGAAAGAAAGGTATAAGTCAATGTGGTATTGGGAGATGGACTTGAGTTGGTTTAGACTTGGGTTTCCCTAAATCACATACTTTATTTTATTGCATGGATAATTGCATTACATTGATTAATGTACTTGTTCTCTTGAATTTAGATGACAGGTATTAGACGAGTTATCTTGTGACAGAAGTGCCGGATAGTGGTGGTATCGCCACGGCACATTGCACGATGTCTCAAGATAGGATATTAGCGATAGAGCTACAGTCCTTGACGGTTAGGTCAGGACACTGGATGTTTGGTTATATCGAGTAATGGAATCTATTACGGAATTCGATATAGGAACACCATATTTGGTTATATCGAGTAAAGGGTATTGGAATTCTTCTATTACGGAATTCGATATAGGAATACCAGGGCACTGGTTATATCGAGTAATAGAAATTATGGTTCCATCCTTTACGGAATTCGATATAGGAATACCACATCTGGAAACCGGGATCCCTAGACTAGGATTGAGTCTAGTCTGAATTATTGATGCGAACGTGGACGTCCCAAGGAAAACATGGGATCCTTTGCAGTTGCCGGAGGGACCAATCACGAGGGGTCGACTAAAGAGATTCAAGGAGGCGCTACAAGGAGTCATGAGTAAGCCTGAAGAGGTCGCGATGCATGGGAGTACGTTTGGAGGCCAACGGAAAGTCGTTCAAACATTGGTGTTGCTTACCGAGTCTGGACGGACCAGTACACGGACCTGCACACGGGGTCCGTGTCCTTCACAAGCTGGGGAGGGTTTTTTACAGTGGCTCCACGGACCTGGAGACGGACCCAGGCACGGGGTCCGTGCCCTTTGAAGTTGGCAAATACAGTGCCTACACGGACCCGTACACGGAGGTGAGCACGGGGTCCGTGTCGCTTGATCCCGATTGAAGAGTTTTACAGTATGTACACGGACCCGTCTACGGACGTCTGCACGGGGTCCGTGTCCTCTGTTTTCTGCGCGGATTTGTTTCCTTTTCTAGAGTTTTATTATTTTGGGAGACTAGATTGCATGGTATCTTTTGATATATTGACTATGTTGGACGAAAAATTACACACAATACATATTTTATTTTGAGTTTATCAAAACTTTTGAGAATTTTCTCTCAACTTTTCAAAGCCAAGCTTTGTCAAATCAAATCAAACTTATCAAAGTTTTTAACTTTGTGGCGTTTGTCGATCGTTGCTTGTGCGGATTGTCGTAGGCAAAGTTCTTCGAAGGTTCGTATAGTTTTCGATTGTTTATCCTCGTGTTTATTTGTTGCTAAACTCTTGCTAGTTTAGAGGTGAATATCACATAATACTTGATTCAAAAGATCGGGAAAAACACACGAATCTTAATATCGTAATTGAATAGAGGGTGCGATTTATTTTTAATCGTGTTTGCTATTTATTCGTGTCAAGATTCATATCATTTGGTATCAGAGCGCCAGGTTTATTGAATTCAAGTAAATTATCTTGTTCTTAAATTGCAGATCTGTATTATTTCTTCGAATATTTTCAGATCTGTTTTGTTCTATCGTTCTTCGTATTTTTTTCGTGAATCTGTGATACACGAAATTTTGAGTCCTTTTTTTTTTTTTTTGAATTTTCGGAATTCAAAAAAAAAAAAAAAAAAAAAAAAAAGAGTACAAAAATTCCGAAAATTCACCATTATTTCTTTTTGATATATTGTTCTATTGTCTTCATAGAGTCATATTCAATTGTCTCACACAGTCAAAAAAAAAAAAAAAAAATTTCCTATATTCGAATTTCTTGTCTACACAGTCCAAGTGAGTCGGTCGCATTTGTTCACAAGTTTGAACTTTGATCGTTTGATATACCCACAATACAAAGCTTGAGCACTTCCAAGAGAGCTTTCAAATTTCGAGTGATATACTTGAGTGAGAGTGACTTTTCTTTGGAGTGAACGGTGAGTATTTGTTGTGAGCATACAAATAAAGAGGTAAAAGACGAGTGAATTTCTTTGGAGTGATCGTGAGCATTTGGGTGAGGATTATTTTATTTCTACTAACCTTTTCTTGCAGGTACAACTTTGAAATTAAATGGAGAGGGAGGTAGGAGATAGTTCGAATTCGGGGGTGTCCAAAGCTCATCTAGATGCGTTGTTTGGGGATTTTAGTAGAGCGATGGCGACCCAAATGGAGTCGTTGCATGAGAGGTTGGGTAAACTTGAGGTTAGTGTTAGTGGGGGTAAACCTAAGCCTAGAGATTTGGGTAGAGATGATGAGGAGTATGATCTAGGAGGAGGCGATGAGAGTCAAAATGAGAATTGGGGTAGGAATGGGAGAGATAGAGGATTTGGTAGAGGAAGAAGGGAAGCCATGCGGGGTAGATATGAGGAGACTAGGGAAGATGGTCACATGGGTAGCATTAAGATGAAGATCCCTTCATTCCATGGGAAATCTGACCCGGAGGCGTACCTAGAATGGGAAAAGAGGGTAGAGTTCGTATTTGCATGCCACCACTACTCCGAACAAAAGAAGGTGAGGTTGGCGGTGGTTGAATTCTTAGACTATGCTCTCATTTGGTGGGATCAATTAGTGACCACTAAAAGAAAGTATAATGAGAGACCTATTGAATTTTGGGATGAGATGAAGAGTGTAATGAGGAAGAGGTTTGTGCCTAACCATTACTATAGGGAGATGTTTAAGAGGTTACAAACTTTGAGGCAAGGGTTGAAGAGTGTTGAGGACTACTATAAGGAGATGGAAGTACTCATGATTAGGGCAAATACTGAGGAGGATAATGAAGCAACTATGGCCCGTTTTCTTTGTGGTTTGAACAGGGAGATCCAAGATCAAGTGGAGCTTCGGCACTACTTAGATCTAGACGAGATGATGCAAATGGCCATAAAGGTGGAGCAACAACTCAAGAGGCGAGGAGTTGGCCGCACCAATCAAACCGGAGGTGCATCATCTTCTTGGAGATCAAATGTGGGGAAGCGTGAGGAGAACAAAGTGGTGGCCAAGCCCAAATTTGAGACCAAACAAGAGGCGCCTAAGCAAGGAGTCCAAGGTAAATCTGAAACTCCTTCTAATCGCTCTAGAGATGTTAGATGTTTAGGTGTCAAGGGATGGGTCATATTTCTAGTGATTGTCCTAATAAGAGAGTCATGTTCTTAAATGATTATGGTGAGTATGAGTCTCAAAGTGAGGGGGATGGCGAGGGTAGTGATGATGATATGCCGGAGTTGGAGGATCCCGATGAGGGATATGGGGCGGTTGTAGGAGAAGCTCTAGTGACTAGGCGAATCATGAGTGCCCAAGTCAAAGATGAGGAAGTTAACCAAAGAGAGAACTTGTTCCACACTAGATGTTTTGTGAATGGTAAGGTGTGCAATGTAATCATCGATGGGGGTAGTTGCACCAATGTGGCTAGTGTTGAGATGGTTGAAAAATTGGGGTTGCCTACAATAAAACATCCTCAACCATATAGGCTTCAATGGTTGAACGATTGTGCGGAAGTGAGGGTTAATAGGCAAGTTCTAGTGTCATTCTCAATTGGGAAGTACAAAGATGAGGTTTTGTGTGACATGGTGCCCATGCATGCTTGTCATATCTTGTTGGGTAGGCCATGGCAATTTGATAGGCGAGTGACTCACGATGGGTTCAAAAATAAGTACTCGTTTGTCTTGAAAAAAGAAACAGTTGTCTTACTTCCATTGTCCCCAAAGCAAGTATTGGAGGACCACTTGAAAAAGAAAAAGAGAGATGAGGCCGAAAAAAAGAGTGAACTAAAAAGTGAGATGGCCTTTGAAAACAAAAATGAAGTGGCTGAAAAAAAGAGTGATCAAAAGAGTGAGATAGCCACAAAAATAAAAAAAGAGAGGAAAGAAAATGAGGGAAAAGAAAAAGAGAGGAAAGAGGCCAAAAAGAATTCTTATATGGCCCAAAAAGGTGAGGTAAAACACTTGTTGCACACACATGAGCCACTTGTGTTAATTCTTTACAAGGAGATCCTCCTTAACACAAGTGATATAGCCGGATCCCTTCCGAGCATTGTTGTTTCACTATTGCAGGAATTTGACGATGTATTTCCGGAGGAGCTACCTCAAGGCTTACCACCATTGAGGGGAATTGAGCACCAAATTGATTTGGTGCCCGGGAGTGCCTTGCCGAACCGTCCAGCTTATAGGAGCAATCCGGAGGAGACTAAGGAGCTTCAAAGGCAGGTAAGTGAGTTATTAGATAAAGGTTATGTGCGTGAGTCCATGTCACCTTGTGCGGTGCCTGTTTTGCTAGTCCCTAAGAAAGATGGCTCATGGCGTATGTGTGTAGATTGTAGGGCAATCAATAACATAACCATTAAGTATAGGCATCCCATACCTAGACTAGATGATATGTTAGATGAATTGCATGGTTCTTGCATTTTTAGCAAAATTGATTTGAGGAGTGGCTACCATCAAATTAGGATGAGAGAAGGTGATGAGTGGAAAACTGCTTTCAAAACTAAATATGGGTTGTATGAGTGGATGGTTATGCCTTTTGGTTTAACTAATGCACCTAGCACCTTTATGAGGTTAATGAATCATGTCTTGCGTGCACATATAGGTAAATTTGTTGTGGTTTACTTTGATGATATCCTAGTGTATAGCAAGAATCTTGAAGAGCATGTTCAACACTTGAAACTTGTACTAATCACATTAAGGGCTGAAAATTTGTATGCTAACTTAAAGAAGTGTGATTTTTGTACAAACAAACTTGTGTTTCTTGGTTTCGTTGTGAGTTCACAAGGTATACAAGTTGATGAAGACAAGGTAAGTGCCATTCGAGATTGGCCAACGCCTACTACTGTTGGTCAAGTTCGAAGCTTTCATGGTCTTGCAAGCTTCTATAGGAGGTTTGTAAAGGATTTTAGCACATTGGCGGCACCGATGACGGCGGTCATCAAGAAGAACGTTCCATTCTATTGGGGCGAGGAGCAAGAGAAGTCCTTTAATATTATCAAGCAAAAATTAATTAATGCTCCTTTACTTGTGTTACCTGATTTTGCTAATACTTTTGAAATTGAATGTGATGCTTCAGGTGTAGGTATTGGTGGCGTGTTGATGCAAGGAGGAAGGCCGGTGGCGTACTTTAGTGAGAAGCTCAATGGGGCAGCGCTGAACTATCCCACGTATGACAAGGAGTTCTATGCACTTGTGAGGACTCTTGAGACGTGGCAGCACTACTTGAGGCCTAAAGAGTTTGTGATTCATACGGATCATGAGTCTCTAAAGCACCTCAAGGGGCAACAAAAGCTGAACAAGCGGCATGCTAAGTGGGTGGCCTTCATAGAGACATTCCCCTACATGATCAAGTATAAGCAAGGTAAGGAAAATGTAGTGGCCGACGCACTATCACGGAGGTATGTACTTTTCTCTACTTTGGAATCTAAAATATTGGGGTTTGAACTTGTTAAAGAGTTGTATGTGCTAGATGATGATTTTAAGGAAGTGTTTGAAACTTGTATGCATGGTCCACATGATAAATTCTACTTGCATAAAGGTTTCTTGTTTAGAGAGGATAGATTGTGCATTCCCAAGTCATCGATTCGTGAATTACTTGTTAGGGAGGCACATGGGGGTGGACTAATGGGACACTTTGGGGTGGCTAAAACTTTAAGTGCATTGCATGAACATTTTTTTTGGCCACACATGAAACGTGATGTTGAGCGTATTTGTGAGAGGTGCGTAACTTGTAGACAAGCTAAGTCTAGAACACTACCACATGGATTATATACACCACTTCCCGTCCCTAGTGAACCTTGGGTTGATATATCTATGGACTTTGTTTTGGGATTACCTAGGACAAAGAAGGGGAGGGACTCTATATTTGTTGTTGTGGATAGGTTTTCTAAAATGGCACACTTCATTGCTTGTCACAAGACTGATGATGCATCTAATATTACGGACCTATTCTTTAGAGAAGTTGTTAGGCTACATGGCATGCCTAGGACCATTGTGTCGGACCGTGATGTTAAATTCCTAAGTTATTTCTGGAAAACACTGTGGGCTAAACTTGGCACTAAATTACTGTTTTCTACGACCTGTCATCCTCAGACTGATGGTCAAACTGAGGTAGTTAATAGGACGTTAGGAACTTTATTACGTGCTATTCTCAAGAAGAACTTAAAGAATTGGGAAAATTGCTTGCCATTTGTTGAATTTGCTTATAATCGTTGTGTGCATTCTACTACTAGCTATTCACCATTTGAAATTGTATACGGTTTTAATCCTTTGACTCTGTTGGATTTGATGTCTTTACCTGTGAGTGAAAGGTTAAACTTAGACGGTAAAAAGAAGGCTGAATTCGTTAGGAGTTTGCATGAGAAGGTAAAAGCCAATATTGAGAAGCGAAATGAGCAATATGCTAAGCAAGCTAATAAGGGGAAAAAGAAGGTGGTATTCGAGAAGGGCGATTGGGTGTGGCTACACTTGAGGAAGGAGAGGTTTCCGGAGAAGCGACGCTCAAAGCTATTACCTAGGGGCGATGGACCATTTCAAGTACTTGAGAGGATCAATGACAACGCCTACAAACTCGACTTGCCAGGTGAGTACAACGTAAGTTCTACATTTAATGTTAGTGATTTGTCGTTGTTTGATGTAGGTGATGAGCAAGATTTGAGGACAAATCCTTTTCAAGAAGGGGAGGATGATGCGAACGTGGACGTCCCAAGGAAAGCATGGGATCCTTTGCAGTTGCCGGAGGGACCAATCACGAGGGGTCGACTAAAGAGATTCAAGGAGGCGCTACAAGGAGTCATGAGTAAGCCTGAAGAGGTCGCGATGCATGGGAGTACGTTTGGAGGCCAACGGAAAGTCGTTCAAACATTGGTGTTGCTTACCGAGTCTGGACGGACCAGTACACGGACCTGCACACGGGGTCCGTGTCCTTCACAAGCTGGGGAGGGTTTTTACAGTGGCTCCACGGACCTGGAGACGGACCCAGGCACGGGGTCCGTGCCCTTTGAAGTTGGCAAATACAGTGCCTACACGGACCCGTACACGGAGGTGAGCACGAGGTCCGTGTCGCTTGATCCCGATTGAAGAGTTTTACAGTATGTACACGGACCCGTCTACGGACGTCTGCACGGGGTCCGTGTCCTCTGTTTTCTGCGCGGATTTGTTTCCTTTTCTAGAGTTTTATTATTTTGGGAGACTAGATTGCATGGTATCTTTTGATATATTGACTATGTTGGACGAAAAATTACACACAATACATATTTTATTTTGAGTTTATCAAAACTTTTGAGAATTTTCTCTCAACTTTTCAAAGCCAAGCTTTGTCAAATCAAATCAAACTTATCAAAGTTTTTAACTTTGTGGCGTTTGTCGATCGTTGCTTGTGCGGATTGTCGTAGGCAAAGTTCTTCGAAGGTTCGTATAGTTTTCGATTGTTTATCCTCGTGTTTATTTGTTGCTAAACTCTTGCTAGTTTAGAGGTGAATATCACATATTACTTGATTCAAAAGATCGGGAAAAACACACGAATCTTAATATCGTAATTGAATAGAGGGTGCGATTTATTTTTAATCGTGTTTGCTATTTATTCGTGTCAAGATTCATATCATTTGGTATCAGAGCGCCAGGTTTATTGATAGGCGAGTGACTCACGATGGGTTCAAAAATAAGTACTCGTTTGTCTTGAAAAAAGAAACAGTTGTCTTACTTCCATTGTCCCCAAGGCAAGTATTGGAGGACCACTTGAAAAAGAAAAAGAGAGATGAGGCCGAAAAAAAGTGTGAACTAAAAAGTGAGATGGCCTTTGAAAACAAAAATGAAGTGGCTGAAAAAAAGAGTGATCAAAAGAGTGAGATAGCCACAAAAATAAAAAAAGAGAGGAAAGAAAATGAGGGAAAAGAAAAAGAGAGGAAAGAGGCCAAAAAGAATTCTTATATGGCCCAAAAAGGTGAGGTAAAACACTTGTTGCACACACATGAGCCACTTGTGTTAATTCTTTACAAGGAGATCCTCCTTAACACAAGTGATATAGCCGGATCCCTTCCGAGCATTGTTGTTTCACTATTGCAGGAATTTGACGATGTATTTCCGGAGGAGCTACCTCAAGGCTTACCACCATTGAGGGGAATTGAGCACCAAATTGATTTGGTGCCCGGGAGTGCCTTGCCGAACCGTCCAGCTTATAGGAGCAATCCGGAGGAGACTAAGGAGCTTCAAAGGCAGGTAAGTGAGTTATTAGATAAAGGTTATGTGTGTGAGTCCATGTCACCTTGTGCGGTGCCTGTTTTGCTAGTCCCTAAGAAAGATGGCTCATGGCGTATGTGTGTAGATTGTAGGGCAATCAATAACATAACCATTAAGTATAGGCATCCCATACCTAGACTAGATGATATGTTAGATGAATTGCATGGTTCTTGCATTTTTAGCAAAATTGATTTGAGGAGTGGCTACCATCAAATTAGGATGAGAGAAGGTGATGAGTGGAAAACTGCTTTCAAAACTAAATATGGGTTGTATGAGTGGATGGTTATGCCTTTTGGTTTAACTAATGCACCTAGCACCTTTATGAGGTTAATGAATCATGTCTTGCGTGCACATATAGGTAAATTTGTTGTGGTTTACTTTGATGATATCCTAGTGTATAGCAAGAATCTTGAAGAGCATGTTCAACACTTGAAACTTGTACTAATCACATTAAGGGCTGAAAATTTGTATGCTAACTTAAAGAAGTGTGATTTTTGTACAAACAAACTTGTGTTTCTTGGTTTCGTTGTGAGTTCACAAGGTATACAAGTTGATGAAGACAAGGTAAGTGCCATTCGAGATTGGCCAACGCCTACTACTGTTGGTCAAGTTCGAAGCTTTCATGGTCTTGCAAGCTTCTATAGGAGGTTTGTAAAGGATTTTAGCACATTGGCGGCACCGATGACGGCGGTCATCAAGAAGAACGTTCCATTCTATTGGGGCGAGGAGCAAGAGAAGTCCTTTAATATTATCAAGCAAAATTAATTAATGCTCCTTTACTTGTGTTACCTGATTTTGCTAATAATTTTGAAATTGAATGTGATGCTTCAGGTGTAGGTATTGGTGGCGTGTTGATGCAAGGAGGAAGGCCGGTGGCGTACTTTAGTGAGAAGCTCAATGGGGCAGCGCTGAACTATCCCACGTATGACAAGGAGTTCTATGCACTTGTGAGGACTCTTGAGACGTGGCAGCACTACTTGAGGCCTAAAGAGTTTGTGATTCATACGGATCATGAGTCTCTAAAGCACCTCAAGGGGCAACAAAAGCTGAACAAGCGGCATGCTAAGTGGGTGGCCTTCATAGAGACATTCCCCTACATGATCAAGTATAAGCAAGGTAAGGAAAATGTAGTGGCCGACGCACTATCACGGAGGTATGTACTTTTCTCTACTTTGGAATCTAAAATATTGGGGTTTGAACTTGTTAAAGAGTTGTATGTGCTAGATGATGATTTTAAGGAAGTGTTTGAAACTTGTATGCATGGTCCACATGATAAATTCTACTTGCATAAAGGTTTCTTGTTTAGAGAGGATAGATTGTGCATTCCCAAGTCATCGATTCGTGAATTACTTGTTAGGGAGGCACATGGGGGTGGACTAATGGGACACTTTGGGGTGGCCAAAACTTTAAGTGCATTGCATGAACATTTTTTTTGGCCACACATGAAACGAGACGTTGAGCGTATTTGTGAGAGGTGCGTAACTTGTAGACAAGCTAAGTCTAGAACACTACCACATGGATTATATACACCACTTCCCGTCCCTAGTGAACCTTGGGTTGATATATCTATGGACTTTGTTTTGGGATTACCTAGGACAAAGAAGGGGAGGGACTCTATATTTGTTGTTGTGGATAGGTTTTCTAAAATGGCACACTTCATTGCTTGTCACAAGACTGATGATGCATCTAATATTGCGGACCTATTCTTTAGAGAAGTTGTTAGGCTACATGGCATGCCTAGGACCATTGTGTCGGACCGTGATGTTAAATTCCTAAGTTATTTCTGGAAAACACTGTGGGCTAAACTTGGCACTAAATTACTGTTTTCTACGACCTGTCATCCTCAGACTGATGGTCAAACTGAGGTAGTTAATAGGACGTTAGGAACTTTATTACGTGCTATTCTCAAGAAGAACTTAAAGAATTGGGAAAATTGCTTGCCATTTGTTGAATTTGCTTATAATCGTTGTGTGCATTCTACTACTAGCTATTCACCATTTGAAATTGTATACGGTTTTAATCCTTTGACTCCGTTGGATTTGATGTCTTTACCTGTGAGTGAAAGGTTAAACTTAGACGGTAAAAAGAAGGCTGAATTCGTTAGGAGTTTGCATGAGAAGGTAAAAGCCAATATTGAGAAGCGAAATGAACAATATGCTAAGCAAGCTAACAAGGGGAAAAAGAAGGTGGTATTTGAGAAGGGCGATTGGGTGTGGCTACACTTGAGGAAGGAGAGGTTTCCGGAGAAGCGACGCTCAAAGCTATTACCTAGGGGCGATGGACCATTTCAAGTACTTGAGAGGATCAATGACAACGCCTACAAACTCGACTTGCCAGGTGAGTACAACGTAAGTTCTACATTTAATGTTAGTGATTTGTCGTTGTTTGATGTAGGTGATGAGCAAGATTTGAGGACAAATCCTTTTCAAGAAGGAAAGGATGATGCGAACGTGGACGTCCCAAGGAAAACATGGGATCCTTTGCAGTTGCCGGAGGGACCAATCACGAGGGGTCGACTAAAGAGATTCAAGGAGGCGCTACAAGGAGTCATGAGTAAGCCTGAAGAGGTCGCGATGCATGGGAGTACGTTTGGAGGCCAACGGAAAGTCGTTCAAACATTGGTGTTGCTTACCGAGTCTGGACGGACCAGTACACGGACCTGCACACGGGGTCCGTGTCCTTCACAAGCTGGGGAGGGTTTTTTACAGTGGCTCCACGGACCTGGAGACGGACCCAGGCACGGGGTCCGTGCCCTTTGAAGTTGGCAAATACAGTGCCTACACGGACCCGTACACGGAGGTGAGCACGGGGTCCGTGTCGCTTGATCCCGATTGAAGAGTTTTACAGTATGTACACGGACCCGTCTACGGACGTCTGCACGGGGTCCGTGTCCTCTGTTTTCTGCGCGGATTTGTTTCCTTTTCTAGAGTTTTATTATTTTGGGAGACTAGATTGCATGGTATCTTTTGATATATTGACTATGTTGGACGAAAAATTACAGACAATACATATTTTATTTTGAGTTTATCAAAACTTTTGAGAATTTTCTCTCAACTTTTCAAAGCCAAGCTTTGTCAAATCAAATCAAACTTATCAAAGTTTTTAACTTTGTGGCGTTTGTCGATCGTTGCTTGTGCGGATTGTCGTAGGCAAAGTTCTTCGAAGGTTCGTATAGTTTTCGATTGTTTATCCTCGTGTTTATTTGTTGCTAAACTCTTGCTAGTTTAGAGGTGAATATCACATAATACTTGATTCAAAAGATCGGGAAAAACACACGAATCTTAATATCGTAATTGAATAGAGGGTGCGATTTATTTTTAATCGTGTTTGCTATTTATTCGTGTCAAGATTCATATCAATTATGATTGATGTCGACAGTTTGATTTGACATTGTTTATGTTTCAGATTTTGATACATATTCATGTTACCTGATTACATGCTTTATATTGTTTATATGATTGCATGTTTCATTGATTTATACTGGGGATTATATTCTCACCGGTATATCCGGCTGTTGTCTTGTTTGTATGTGTACTTGACAACAGATGGGACAGGTCCAGGGTCGAGGAGATGAAGAGCTAGATCGTGATTAGAGTGGTGGCACCGGACTTGGACTAGATGTAGGGTTAAACACTTGACTTTAGTTTTAAACCCTAGTTTGAATAAATGTTGAAATACAGGATTTGTATTTTATATACTGATATGTATCTATGTTGTATGTCATTACGTTCCGCATTTTAAAAAAAAAATTAGACCCTGTTTATTATTGATTAACTAGTCCCAATGATGATTAAGAACTTGATTAGCGTCCGGGTCCCCACAGATAGGGGATTTGCCGGCATTTTAGGAATGAAATTCAATGTGTGTTGGATGAAACATACAGGTAATTTCTAGTTTAAACTCGTCCGTGTCACTTCTTGATTGTTTTTTTATTGAAGACTTTTACAACTATCAGTTTTATAATGGATTTATCTGAAGTATTTTATATTTTTTTGCCTTTATAAAGTTATTTTCTCTTTACTTGAGCCCAGATGCTAGCTGCAAGGAAAGGAAGAGATATTCATGGATGCTTCTACTTGTGCTTTAGCTTTTCGGATATTGAGAATGGATGGATATGATATAATCTCTAACCTGATCAAACAATTTTCTCTCTTTTCCAACTTGTGAAGAGGAAAGAAATGGTTAAAAAGTTGGAACATCCTTGATAGAATGTGTATGCCTTTCAGATCCAATAACTAAAATTCCTGAAGAAGATTGCCTTTCCAATCCCCTCTGTGGACATATAAGAGATCTGCACACTGCTTTCGAAGCATTTAAGGTGTCAGATGTAAGGGTTATTGTTTAACATATGTGAATTTATATAATAGTAGCAGTGTAAGATTGTAAATTTGTGTTTTATCAGAATTAGGTGTTGTGCTAAATGTTACAACATTTAAGATAACATGCAGCGAAATATTAAAGTTCGTAACACAATTGACTTTAAATAAATACGATTGACAAGATTAAATTTGCACAAGTATAAAAAATTGTGTGGTGCCCTAGGGAAAAAATAATCACTAGAAAACAACTGTTACGTTTACAAAAACCACTCACTAGTGATCTTAATGAAAATCAATTTCCTCAACACGTTGAGAAAATAAATAGTTTTCTAAAACAACCAAGAACACTAAACCATAAATATGAAAGCAAAAACTTGATGCCAAAAACTTGGAGAAACAAAATTCGATCTTCAGCCAACACTTACACGCGTGTTGTCTGAAATGTCTCTAACAATTACGGCATCACGTGCAACAGCACTCTTCAAAACAACAACGTCCTCGAGAATTATTTGTCTCTGAAAACCACGACGTGCAAAGTGCACACAATATGCAGCCACGAAAACTTTCAAGCGAATAGTGAAAACACGAGAGTAATAGATCTAAGAAGCCACGAAAAACTCCCACGAAAATCACCTCACGTGCATCACCTCCACGAAAAACTATCTCCACGGAAAACTCTCTGTACGAAAAACTCTGTGTCTCCTTTTGGCATGATACAAATCCTCTTATTTATAGACTTCATCTCTCCTAGAATTTATCTCTATGAAGAAACCTATTACACAAGGAAAGTATGAGTTTTTTATTAGTAACAAACTTTTTTTTAAAACAAAGATATCATGTTACAACAATCTTTATCATAAATATAAAATCTAAAAAGCAAACTCAATATTTCACAGAATCTTATCAAGAAGGAAATAAAATTTAAATAAGATATTATTTCAAGGAATAAATTATATCTTGAATTCAAGATTATTTTTCCTTTCAATCTCTTTTTTTTTCATTTCTGGACAAAATCAAATCAAACTCAATTCCTCAGTTAAACTCCAGTTAACTCCCCCTTAATATGAAAATTTTTCTCCCCCTGAATAAAATCAAGTTACCATGAATGTTGTTAGTTGTGTTAGCAACACAAGAGACAACACCTGCAAAATATCATTAACAGTTCATTAAAACAGAGACACATCAGTGAAATCAGAACCTAACGTAGCATAACATTAAAAAAAAGCAAGCAAATGTATCAGATAGATGGTATCATTTGATCCTTTCAATTCATAGCCCCTTGAGTTTGAGTCGCATCTTCTCCCCTTTTTTTGTCCAGAATGGACATCTACCTCCATAGCCAAACGATAGTCAGAAACTAAGTTCTCATAGGAGACCTGATCAGCTTTGGCCCATAATAACTTTCAAAAGTTACTGAGATAATTGCATCCAAAATCATTTCAAATATTTTTTTAGAATTGAAACTCACATCGATTTAACACCACTGAACCATCAAAAATCACACATATTTAATTTTTCGTAAAATCTGGATTTTCATCAAATTTTCTTTGTTGAAATACTCATGCCCTCATGACACAATAATATTCACAATTTTATGCTTATGCATGACCTATTTATGCCTAATAACAGAATGTAACAGAACTAGAAATATGAAAACAAATATGAGATATGTTCACAAATGAAGTGTTTTCACAAATGTTGGCAATATCTTCTGATAGCACATCCATATCCGAAAATTTTGATTTTTATGCACGCTTGGAGACTTATTAACTTTCTTACCATAGAAGTGGTAGCTCTCACACTAGAAGAACGGTCTTTTTTAGGACTCCTCTTGGTAGCTTTTTCCAATTTCTTCTATTTTGCATTCTGTATAAAATTCAGAAGAGGTAGCTCCCACACTAAAAACACAGTTTTCATTGGACTCTTTTAGGTAGCTTTTTTCAATCTTTTGTTTTGATACAGAGCATATTCATAATTGATTTTTCTTTTTACTCAATCTTTTCAAGTACTTTTCGTATGTGTCAATGTCGTGGAGTACAAATATCATCCTTCAACTACTTTGTGATTTAATCATATTATTAATTATATCCCAGAGTTTTAAGTTTAAATAGAGCAAGAATTGTAAGTGCACCAGAAGATTATGCAACATTATTGCAACACATCATATCACAGTATGAATGAATTGCATAATGCATAAGTCCAAAAAATACACATGCATGTTAGGTGTTGTCCGAGATATTGTAACATCTGAGACAATATCTATGAATGTTTAGGCAGAACACATGCTGAGAGATTTTCTAAGGTTGGAAAATCTCTCGAAATCTAATGCTTTTGTGAATATGTCTGCCAGTTGGTTATTTGTACCAACAAATTCAATTTGAATCAATCATTTTTCTACTAAATCTCAAATAAAATGATTTCAGATGTCAATGTGTTTTGTTCGAGAGTGTTGTACTGGATTTTTTGAAATATCGATTGCACTAGAGTTATCACAGTACACAACTAAAGTTTCACCTTAAGCTCATAGTCTTTTATCATTTGGTCAATCCATAACAGTTGAGAACAACAACTTCCAGCTGTCACATATTCAGATTCAGCAGTTGAAAGTGAAACACAATTTGTTTCCTACTATGCCACAAGATAAAATATTGCCAAGATAAAAAAAACAAAACATCTAGATGTACTCTTCCTATCATCTAAGTTACCAGACCAATCAATATCAGAAAATCCTACCAAATTGGAGTTAGTTTATTGAGTGTAACATAATCCTAAATAAATTGTTCCTTCTATATAACGTAGAAAATGCTTCACAGGTTTTAGATGAGAAACTTTAGGATTGGCTTGATATCTAGCACATAAGCATACACTAAACATGATGTCGGGTTGACTGACTATCAAATATAGGAGGCTACATATGATGCTGCGGTATAAAGTGTTGTCAACATTTTTGGTAACATCATCTTTACACAATCTCATGTGTTCGATGTTTTCATTTGCAAATTTCTTAACCAAATTCTTAGCATACTTACTTTGACACAGAAAGAAGTCATCATGCACTTGTTTAATTTGCAAACCAAGAAAGAAACTCAACTCACCAACCATGCTCATTTCAAAAGTAGATGACATACACTCAACAAAATCATCAGCATGCATTTGAGATGAAGAACGAAAGATTATATCATCAACATAAACTTGACAAATAAGGATTTAACCTTTGGATTTCTAAATAAAAAGAGTTTTTTTTACCTCACCTCGTTTGAAGCCAATTTCAAGTAGATACTTTGTCAATCTTCCATACCACACACATGGTGCTTGCTTCAAATCATAAAATGACTTCTTCAATTTGTGAACATGATCCAAATGATGTGGATCCTCAAAACCCTTAGGTTGTCTAACATACACTTCTTCACACAGAAATCCATTTAAAAAGGCACTTTTGACATCCATTTCAAAATTTTGATTTTCATATAGCATGTAATGGCTAGCAGTAGTCAAACTGACTCAATGCGTGCTATAGGAGCAAAGATCTCATCGAAGTCAACCCCTCAATCTGTGTACCCTTGAGCAACCAACCTTGCTTTGTTTCTAATAATGTTTCTCGACTCATCAGTTGTATTTTAGAAAATCCATTTATATTACCATGGTCAAGAGGTGGAACCAAGTACCACACATCATTTGGATCAAATTGTTCAAGCACATCATGTATTGCATTAATCCAAAATTCGTCTTTTAAAGTCTCGTCAACATTTTTGGGTTCGAAATTGGATATAAAACATGAAAATCTGACTTGTGAGTACATAGAGCTCATTCATATAAGCCATTTTGCGGTAATCCACTTTTTCTTTCTTTCGAGTTTGTACATTTCCACACATATTTTCAATTATTTGAGATGATGGATGGTTATTCTGAATTTTACTTGGAATATTATGTCCATCATCTACTGCATCATCATCACTGTGCGTTTCTTCCTCAGATTCAGTGACTTCAGTGTCACATATTGTGATTGGTGTTGCAACATCTGGGGCAACACCTGTATTTTCCAGTGATATAAGAATTTCCAGAAGGTCTTCCACATAATCTTCAACTATTTTCTTTTTTAGATCTGCACAGTCATCAAAAACAATATTAATAGATTCCATAATAGTCCTAGTTCTTAAATTAAACATGCGATAGGCCCGACTATTAATGGCATATCCCAAAAACAAACACTTATCACTCTTTGAATCAAATTTTGCAAGTTGATTCATGTCATTCAAAGTATAAAAAACAACCAAAAATATGAAAATATTTAATATTATGCTTCTTTCTCATGATTATTACATAAAAAGTCATGGTTGAACCACTTCTCAAATACACTCTATTCGAGATATAGTAAGCTGTATTAAGGGCTTCTGCCCAAAAACGCTTTGAAATATTCTTCGAAGCTATGCATCACCCTAGCCATTTCTTGCAGCGTCTTGTTCTTGCGTTAGGCAATGCCATTTTGCTATGGGTTTTTGGTGCTGAAAATTCATGTGAAATTCCTTTTCTGTCACAAAAAGATGAGAATGAAGTGTTTTCAAATTCCTTAGCATGATCAGTCCTGATCCTTTTCACCTTCAAATTATGGAAGTTTGTGATTCTTGTGACTAACTGTTTAACCACATCAAAAGTGCCCGATTTTTCCCTAATGAAAACCGTGAGAAATCATCGATACATACAAAAGAATACTTCTTACCTCCAAAGCTTTCCACTTCCATAGAACCTATAAGGTCCATGTGTAGCAGTTCAAGACAACTCCGGCCTTGCTCTTCTTGAGCTCCCCACTCCCCCCCTCTGGCTTTTGTAAGTACTTCTTATTTAATGGGGTACTCTAGGCCATCAGAGCACGACGCTTCCATGCCCGACCCTTCTTGCTAAGGACATCCTATGTTATTACGTGCTCAGTTCGGCCAATGTGACTAGCCAGGTCAACGAGGGTATGGATATCGAACCGCTCGGCATTTCTTGCCTTAGATTATTTTCTAAGGCTTCTAACTGAACTTCTCTTGTGCAGCAAACAGAGCCATGAGCGCTTTAATCAAGCGTGCCAACGAGAGGAAGAAGCAGAAGCTCAGCTCGGCCTCAAAGGGCCAGAGTAAGTCCCAGGTGGGGACAGGTGAAGCTGATACTGAACATGTCCATATTGTTACATATTGTAGAGGATCGGAGCCTCGTTGGAGCTTAGTTCAGAAAAGGCGAGTCCCCAAAACTTGTTCTTTGGGGCAGTGGGGTTGGTCAATTCAGAGGTTGTGCCTCTTTGCTATGTCAGGCCAGATGGTCATGGTCGGGTCATCCACTGTCGTTCCAACCTCTTTGATATGTACTAAGATGATCTTTGGATCGTAGGGATCGGGCCTACTCTTCTGCCAGTTATTGTGCTCTAGGACGTCCCTCCACTGTCTGAAGCGGACTATATCCATAGCTTGGGTTGGTCTGAGTCACTATAAGATCCAACAGTGTCAACACTGAGGTTAATATTCTCTGGTACTTTCTTTGGTTTCTTTCATAGTCTTACTAAATTTTATTTTTTGTTTCAGACAGCCCTACTAAACGTAATGTGACCTTTCGGCTAATAATTTCCGAAAACAATTCAGCAGGGACTCCCAGGTCTTTCAGGTCACCTCCGCTGAGCTCTCATCCTTACCTGAGAAGGATGCAGCCAACGCTAAAATGAGGGAAGAAGATATGAGTATCGACTTCAATGCCGAGCTTATCAGGTGCACCTAGAGTCTACCAAAGAGGAGTTGCAGTATGCAAGTGGCTCGACGCGGAAGAGCAAGGCCGGAGTTGGCCAGAGGGCAGAGTGTTTGAAAGAGCTCTTCCTAAAATCTGAGGAGTTTCCCAAGCTCACCGAGGACAAGGCCCTCGACTTTTTCCGTATTGGTTTCAATGGCTACCAAGATCAGTTTAAAGCAACTGACTATCCTTCTGAGAGAACCCCTTGGACTTAGTTAGCGCTAATACAATCTTAGATTCCCTAGATGTAAATGTAATATTCTTTTGTAATTGTACTAAGCTCTTTCAGAGACATTTTAGACTTGTTGTTTTTCATTATAGCCTTTAATTTATCTGACCTTATCTTTAATTTAATTAGTGATATCAGTCATTATGGTCTTGGTTGACATCATGTCTTGGGGGGTCGGCCAGGCTATGGATATCGGCCAAGCACTTAATAAATACCTCAAATAAAAATCATTTCTGAGATACGTCAGCTCGGGCTCATAGAACTCAGCCAACACTTAATAAATATTTTGGGAAAGGTCGGCTCGAGCTCTGGGAGCTCAGTCAACAATTAATAAATAATCAAATAAAAGTCATTTTTTAGAGAGGTTGGCGCAGGCTCTAGGAGCTCGGACAAGCACTTAAATAAATAAAAAAAATAAAGGTCATCCTGAGATATGTCGACCAAGCTTTAAGAGCTCGGTCAATAACTTAAATAAATAACCAAATAAAATTCATTCTGAGGAGGGAGGTCGGTCGGGCTCTAGGAGCTGGGCCAAGCACTTGAATAAATAATAACCAAATAAAGATCATCTTGAGACAGATTGGCTGGGCTTGGGATCTCGGCCAAACACTTGAATAATAATCAAACAAAAGTCATCCTGAGAGAGGTCAACTAGGCTCTGCGAGCTTGTCCAATAACTTGAATAAATAATAACCAAACAAAAATATCATGAGATAGGTCAACCAGGCTCTGGGAGCTCAGCCAAGCACCTAAATAAATAATAACCTAATAAAGGTTAAGCTGAGAGAAGTCAGTCGGCTCGTGGAGCTTGGCATTACATATAAATAATTAGAGCTCGTCGGTTGGCATAATGGAGGTGAGATGAGCCTTGACGTACTGATGTAATTAGAGCTCTTGAATTGAGAGCATATTAAGATCCTTTATAAGCCTGACGTAACCGAGGTTGAGCCCTGAAGTAATCAGAGATCCTGAGCTCAGGTCAAGTGTAAATCTTTTTAAGCTCAAGGTAACTGAGATGAGCTGAGCCCTGAAATAATTAGAGCTCCTGGGTTGAGATCGGGTCAAAACCATTATAAGTCCGACAAAACCGAGGTGAGCTAAGCCCTGAAGTAATCAGAGCTACCAAGCTGAGGTATGGTGAAAACCCTTATAAATCTGGCGTAATCAAGGTGAGCTGAGTCCTGACGTAATTAGAGCTTCTGAGCTGAGGTTGGGTGAAAATCCTTATCTACAATAGTTTCTAATGAAAAAATGCAATCTTGTGGTGAATTGTCCCAAAACCAAAGTACAGTGCTCTTGAAAAAGTGCTTAATAAAAGAAATGAAGTTAAAAACAACAAAACAAATAATATTTGTGGAGTCGATAAGCATTTCACGGTCTCTTCAACTTCTTGTCTATCTTCTAGGTCTTCTAGGTAGCAGCAACCAGAATTGAGCATTTCTATCAATTTGAATGTGCCCTCCCATCTAGGATCCAACTTCCCAACATCAACATCTTGAATCTTCTTCCAAACCAGCTCTCTAACTGGAAAGCTCCACTGAATGACCCTCCAGTTGTAGGACCGAGCTATGCATCATTTGTAAGCTTCCATCCTAATAGTTGTGGCTTCTTTCTTCTCTTCAGCTAGATCTAAATCACCTGTCTGTCATCAATTTTTTCATCTAGAGGTCTTTTCAGCCTTCTCATTTTCTTCTCTGGGAATTTGCTTAAATGTGAGCCCAGTGAAGAGTTCTTTTGCTACCTCAACTACCTTCATGTATTATACCAGTTTGTCATTTTTGATGTCATAAGAACCATTCAGTTGTTGAGCTACCAACTGAGAATCAGAAAAAATGTGCACCATGAGCTGCTCCCAACTGTCGAACTATTCTTAAACTTTATCTTCTTTCAGAGAAGTCAACAACACTCCCACTCTGCTGCCTTCATTGATTGATGAGCCGTCCACATGCACTTTCCACAAATCTTTAACTTCAACATGCAAAGTTTCAGCCAATAAATCATCTAAGGCTTGTGCCTTGATTGCCAACCTGGGCCATTTTGTATATCATATTATTTTAGTTCAGTTCTCCACTGAACCAACCGTCCCGAGATATCCACAGGAGTCATTATTCTCCCAAGATGGCTATTGTTCTGGACCATAATCGGATGAAATAGAAAGTATAGCCTTAATAACCGAGTTGTTCTTACCAAGGCCAGGGCGAGTTTCACCACTACAATGTGTCTGAGCTCAGTTGCTTTAAGAGTGTTGGAAATGTAACATGTAGGTTCTGATATGACCTTCTTATTTGATCAGGATCAAACTTACGGCCCTTTCAGTGACTGAGAGAGAGACGTATATTTGCTCTTCTAAGACTGCTTCGTCAATATTGAAAGCTCAGCCAAATACTTCTTCAAATCCTCAAAGGCTTTCTTGCATTCCTCATCCATTCAAATTTTTTAGCTATCCAGAGAAGCTGTAAGAAGGGAAAACTGCGATGTGCCGCCCTCGATATGAATTGTGATAAAGCGACATCCTTCCGGTGAAGTTTTGGACCTCATGGATATTCCAATAGGTGATAGATTGAATGGCTTTGACTTTCTCAAGTTTGGTCTCAATTCCCTTTACTGATACCATGTGGCCCAGAAACTTTCCGGTCCCTGAAAACACATTTCTGGATATTCACCTTCAAACTATAAGACCTTAGTGTGGCGAAGGTTTCCAAGAGGTCGACTATGAGGTCAGCCGAGCTCTTGGACTTCACCAAAATATCATCCACGTAGACCTCTGCATTTCGACCGAGTTGAGAACCTTGTCCACGAGTCTTTGATATGTAACTCTCGCATTTTCCAACCCAAACGACATTACTACAAAATAAAACAAACCCTTCTGATGTGACAAAGTTTACTTTATCTTGGTTTCTTACTTTGGATAAGAAATATGGGTCAATGGTCTGGATTAAAGGATATCTGATTTGACGGTAGAAATTTAACTTAGTTGGATTGATTTTTCTGGAGATACAAAATATGATCTGAAGGTATTTATTGATAGAACTGTATTTAGATTATACGATGCATATTTGATAACCTGTGACAGGTGCAATTAAACAACTCGTGACAGCTGCAGCTAGACAAGAGTTGACATATGAGTTGTCTCTTATTGCGACTAGACAACCCGTGACAGCTGGAAATAGACAATCCGTGAGTTGGTATTTATTACAAATAGACAACCCGTAAAAAATACTTATGTATTTTATTACAAAAGCACAATTAAACCACTCATACTTTGGATTTTATTGCAATGACACAACCCGTGACAAATTTTAAAGAAAAAAAATTAAAATTTTTAAAGATATATGTAACATATCTAAACTACAATTCACATCATTTATTTAAGATAGAGGACAAATACACAACTAGGCAACTTCGGATTTTATTGCAATGACACAACCCATACTTTGCCTTTTGTTGCAAATATACTACCCGTGACATTTACTCAGCTTACTGAAAATGAATATTTAATTCCCTTGACTTGGTCATCATTTACTTATCCAACTCAAAATGAATTTTCATGAAGGAGGTCTTTAAATTTTTCTTTCTATGCATCCTCATCATCACCTGATGGTGAAGAGCAGCCTAGTGCCAAGATAAAAAATGAAATTCATCTCATTGACCAACAACAAATGATTTTAACCCAACTAATAAGTAGTGCTACCGTTGTCGTCAATTACTTCCAAGAAGCTGATAATTTGCACCATGGAAGGTAGATTACTAGGCCATATTGTGATTAATCGAGATAGATTGGCCGCTGAACAACACTTGTACAATGACTATTTTTCAGAGTTTCCAATGTACAATGAGTCAATGTTCAGGCAAAGTTTTCGAATGTCTCATCGCCTATTCTTGCAAATTGACGATTACTTCGTATAGAAAGGAGATGTGTTAGGTCGGATTTTCCCTGAAACGTCTGCTTATTCGTTTTTTTAAAAAGTATTAGAATTTTTTTTAAAAACTTTCCTAGCATCGGCTGAACCACCAAATAACATAAAATATTTTGGATATCATTATAAAATAAAACAAACAACTATATATTTGAGAAATACAGCCCATATTATAACATCTCAAAACATAAATAAAAAGTCGTAAAATCTTTTAACATAACTTAAAATCATAAATCCATAACTAGTGCGGAAAACTAGCGTCGGTCCTCGGGTTATGTGCACCTTCAGTCTAGCAACCATCAAGACCTCCATAAACATTATTATCATAATCACCTGCATCAATCACACCTAGTGAGTCTAAAGACTCAACACATCATATTCTTGATAACGAGTATTACATATACAGATAACATACAACAGTGAAAAATATTTCTACTTAAAATATCGTTTTCATGAAGATGCGTAAACTTTAAACATAACCATTTTCATAAACATTTTCATGATGCATAAACTTTAAAAACATAAACATTTTCATATAAACATAAACATATCCATATTCATATCCACATATTCAGATCATCATATTCATATTCATATTCATATCATCCTCAACATATTCGTATCATCATCAACACTAGTTACTCTACACACGCAATGCGTATGTGATACAATATTTTTTATCATTATCGATGGACAAAAGTGAAATTTGACAAATTATGGAGAGATTAAATTGATATTTGAATGGTTGAAATAAAAAAAATAAAAATAAAAGTGTGTGTTGAAATTTAGAAAAAAAAACAAAAGTGTAATATTAGTATCATATAAGGGTAAAATTAGAAGAATAAAAAAATTTGATGTCCTCTCTAGGTAGTTATTATCATGTCCTCACACTTAATAATATAGTATAGATATACGTATCATCCTCAACATATTCATATGATCATTAACATATATGTATTCTGTTTTCCTTTCGTTGAATTCAGATCGTTAATTGTGACTTTCGTGCTCATATACGTCTACGTCTACTTGTTGGGCGATGGATCCATCTACATGTAACCACAGTACTGGACGGCGGGGACACCAGCAACACTCTCACCGGTCAACTGGGCCTTGGCCTTACATATTAACATATCATCGTATACATCTACATGTTCGTATCCAAGGAAACACGATATTCGGGCTCTCACTGGGACCATAACAATCACGAAATTTCTAACATATCATCGTATTAGTCACAATTACTTCACTTCCTTCAACGTTTCATATTCTCATCATTATATAAAAATTTAAACATACATATAACGTTTTTCTTTTAAACCAAGTATACAACATGTCTTTTAAATGTCCACGTTAAATCAAAAAATCCATATACATTTTAAAAATAACATTTTAACATATAAATACTTATTAACATTTAAAATAATCATATTAACATATAAAATTCCATAAACATCCATAGCCATTGAAAATAATCATATTAGCACATAAAACAGCATTCGAGACACTGCCATGACGTTTACTAATTTTTAGGTGTAAAAAGACTGTTTTACCCTTTGACGTATAATTTCACGTTTTTGACATTATCTTAATTTCATTGACTCTAACATGTCCCAAATAATTATTTAAGCTTACATGAATTTTTTCATATTTTTATTTAGCATAAATCGAAGACTTTTAATTTAATCTTTAAATAACTCGTATTACTGCGTTTTAATCTTAATTAAACCAAAACTTAATATAAAATTCCAAAATTAAAAACTTAGACTTCTAATAATTATTTAAAATATAATTTTTCATAATTTTATAAAGCCTAAAACTAGGCGTTTCAATTAACTCGTTAATTAGCGTTTCGTGCGGTTATTAAATCCTGAATAAATTCAAAACTCGTTATTTTGATCCCAAGTTTTTAACATAACTTTTTATGATTTATTCTACCCTTCCGAGTCATGAGCCACACCCGTGGACCCATGGATCTATTTTTTGTTCTAAAATTCGAAATATTGACACCTAATCGAAACCACCGAGCCATCTCCCAATTTACTCGAGCCGCGCCCGAGCCACCTTGAGCCAAACCCTAGGAAAACCACATAGGGACCCTCCTGACCAAGCCCAACCCGTAAAACAAGTCCTTGGCCCGCTCAAAAACTTCCTGGACAGAAGCTACAGAACCTGCGCATGGGTGAACTCTTGCATATAACTCCTAGTGACTCTAGGACTCTTCCAACCCTTGACAACTTGACCCCTCATGACCCTAACCTCCCCTGGACCACGGCCAGACCATGCCAGACGAGCCCAACCCCTGGACCGCGCGCACGAGCTGCCTGAAGCCAACAGAAGCTGTGCGCTACTTTTGTTCTCTCACGGGTTCCAATTTTCCCTCGAGCCAACAGCGACCCAAGCCACTCCAGACCTGCCCCAACCCTGGACCATCTCCCTGGGACCCTGACAGACTACCTAGCCCAGCCAAAACCGAGCTACAGCCCCTGGAATTCCCGAACAGTACCTGCGGTGCTTTGGGGGAGAGTCCCACTTCACGTGGACTGTTCCCCAGCCCAAGGCTCGAGCTCTAGCCCTCCTAGGACCTAACCATGACCCCTAGGACCCAACCACCAGACCTGGTCGAGCCACCTGCCCCCATGCATTACCTTTCTTTCAACCGAGCCCCACCATCTATGTTAATGCTCAATTGGTTCTAGCTTCTTTTATATTCACGTGTGCAACATATTGGTGTGATTTAGGACTCTCTAAAACATGTAAAAACACTCCCTAACCCTTCATATTCATGGCAGGCCCTTCTTCCACACATAAAACATGATTTTTGGAAAAAAAAAAAAAAAACACAAGTTTAGAACACAGAGGACATGTAGTTACGAAAATTTCAACTTGTGTGCTATGTTTTTCCTTAAAAATTATGCATAAACAATTACTATGGTTTGATGATGAGCAAATGGAGAATATAACGCGCATTTGCGTATTTACGCACGATTTAACGTTGGCGATTGAAGAACGATGACGAGGACGGCCTTTGCTTGATTTTTCTTTTGAAAGCTTCAACTTTTCCCTTCAAAATATTGCATGTGTGTGTCGTGTATTTGAGGGAAACTTGGTGGAAATAATTTTGAAATATGATGGTTGTGTGTCGGCGTGTGTCAAAGGGGGTTTGGGGTGGGTTAATTGCATTTATATAGTTAATTAATCCTTAAACAAGCTTAGGCCCATTAGGTAGTTAATTAGACTCAATTAAGCTCATTAGTGATCAATTAAAATATTAAAAATAATTTTGTTTAGAAAAGTTTGTGAATTTATTAGCCGAGTTGCCAACGCGTTCGTATTTTTGTTGAAAATTTAACACCGTAAAAATTACGTCTCAGCGTATAAAATCATCTCAAAACCTCATATTTTCAAAAATAAAAAAAGCATCACCCTTATTTTAAATAATTAAAAACAAATAAACAATAAAAATATTTTCTATTTTTCAACCATCGGTCTCCGTTTCTCGATCCCAACTCGAATAACCTTTAAAAATACATTTTATTACAACCATATAGAAAAGCGTAATTTAAACATGACAATATGTACAACATAATTAATTAATGCAATTAAAACAATTTAATTAAAATACAAAAAATTTAATAACTTGTGTGGATGTGATTCGCGATTACAATTGCAACCAATATCTTATTGCAAATAATTCCAACAAATTCAGGAGAAAAGGAGGCATTTACCTATTAGAGAGATGATGTGATTTAAAGTCCCCATACCAGAAGATAACTGCTGCAATGCTTATCTTAACATCGAGGAGTATTTTAAAAATCGAGGAGTCTAATGTGATTGAAATATTGAAAATATTTTGTCGAGCCATGGTGGAGATGTTTTGTGACTAGTATCCTCGGCTCCTAATGCCGAGGACATTGAAATGAATCTTCATATTGGAAAACATGGATTTCCAAAGATGCTAGGAAGCCTCAAATGTATGCATTAAAAGTGGAAAAATTGTCATACATGTTAGACCGGACATTATGCAGCTCGTAACGGAAAACCAACAATCATTTTGAAAGTTGTAGCAAATTAAGAGTTGTGGATATGACATACATATTTTGGTTTGTCAGATTCAAACGATGACATTAATGTGTTATCAAAATATCATATATTTGCTAATTTGGCCGATGGGGTAGCTCCTGCCGCTAACTATATCATACAAAGAAAATAATACACTATGAATGGTATATATCCAAAATAGACCACTCTGGTGCAAACAATACACAATCCACAAGATCCAAAAATGAAATATTTTGTAGAACGACAAGAAAATTATAGAAAAGATGTTGAACGAACATTTGGTGAACTGCAATCAAAGTGAACAATTATCACTGGACCTACCCGAGTCTAGAGCAAACGAGTCTTGCTTGATATCATGACAACATGCATTATAATGCATAATTTTATTATTGAAAATGAAAGGGATGATGATGCGCCAATTGTCACATATTATCACGAAACACCCACCCCAAATGTTGAAATTGCACGTGATGAGCATATCCGATTTCAAGAGTTTCTTGCACGACATCATCAAATAAAATATAAATCAGCTCACTATGGACTAAGAATGCTCTTATCGACCATTTGTGAGAAGAAAATAATAATTCAGATTATTAATATTTGTATCGACCATTTATCTTGATTTATATTTTTTGTCTGTAAGGTTATTATTGTATGTTGTTTGCAATTTGATGACCAAATAAATTCATTGTTTTAATACGTTTAATTATTTTATTTTAATAATATAATACATAATTATTAATATATTGTACTTATCGAATTAATTCAGTTGAACAATATAATATATAACTAAATAACTATATATGTATATGTGTTTGTAAATGAAAAAAATAGTTAAATAAAATATTTGGTAATATTTAAAAGACGTGAGTTGGAAAACTATTTTGAAAATAGAGATTCCCGATGATAGGAAATAAAAAAAGGATATAAGTTGAAAATGATATTATGGACCTCTAGAATTGTTAAAATCAAATCCATGTCAACTTAAAAAAAACGTAAATTGAGACTCAATTTTTGGATTTTAAAAAATAAATGGATGCAAAAAATTAATTTAAAACTAATTTATAGTTTTAAAAAAAAGAAAAAAATTATACTCCTCGAGATGAATAAATAATACCTATTGACTTATTCAAGTTCTGTTTTCTGCGCTGCTATTCAAAACAATTTCAACATCATGTTTTCGGATTCCGGAGGTCGAAAAATTTGAAACTTTGCAAAAAGATCGAAATCCGCATCTCGATTTTTTCCAATGAAAATCGAATTATTCCAGACATTAATCCATAAAGAATAAATAAAATCAAGTCGACGAGGATTGAATGTAGGTGCATCTGAATGCAGCAGCTCCACCGGACCGAAGCCGCTGCCAGAATCTCAGCACAAAACACATTCTTATCGGCAACGTAAAGCGCTGAAAACACCATATACGAATCGAGTGCATCAGTGACTCTAATTTGTTGCCTGAATCTCAAAAAAAAAAAATTAAAACGAAATCGAAAGCACAAACGAAACAGAAATCAAATCGAAGGCTCAGAGAATAATGATTGTTGTTTCATCAACAAGCCCAATATCAGAGCTTTCATCGTTTGATGGTATAATCTTTCGACATCAACGCCTCCTAACCGTATTTGAAGATTCGCAGACACGAAAAATGAGGAAAAATCAAGAACATGGAGAGGGAGACCTCAGGAACTATATGTAGGAGTCGCATCAGAGGGATCTCATGAAGAGATCTTCAGATGGTACGGACAATTATTCTGCATCAACGGCCTCCGATCTCAAAAATAAATGTGAAAATTTGTGATATTAAGAGAACAGTGGGAAGAAGGCATGGAGCTAGATGTACAAGGGAGTCCATATATACACACAGCGAAACCCTAATTTTCGCTGTGTTGTTAATTTACAGTTATGCCCCTGCTAAGTATCTGGGCCTTGTTTGGACTTCGGAGTGATTGCTTGTTTCGCTTAATTTTTTTTCAAGTTTTAATATTTTTTTTTTAGCTTATATATATTTAATGGTCAATTTAAAAAAAAATTGAAAATATCACCAATCAGAAACAATGTTTGACCAAGATCCGATTGACCTATCTTAATTAAATTTTAATTGTTCGAAAATTAATTCGATAAATTTAAGAATGATTCACCACTTTTGTCTTCCACGTTTTGTATCATATGGACACTAGACCTAAATATATGATGTTTTGTAGGGGGGGCAATTTTCTGTGCATCCCATCATTTTTCAATTGTTTGTCCATTGAAGTGTTTGGACCAAAATTAAAAAAATTTCTAGCCCAAGGTATAGCTCAATGAGCAGCCCAAATTATTTGATTGGCCATTGCTCATTACATCAAACGGTAAAATAGGTAATTTGGCTGCAAATGCATTGCTTGGGCAACAATGTATCCAAAGGCCACGAAGACAGAACAAGCAGTTGACTAAGTTAAGTTATACTGAGAAAAGCTATTTAAAACAGTTTGCCCCTCTTATTGTTTCCCGAGCAAACCGAACCCAAATCATCAAAACGATATATATATCATACTTTGTTCTTGTAGTCTGGTCTATGAGTGAATTCGAAGTCTATATGAACAAAAACTCTTTCAATCTCAGGTAGTTGCTCGAGCTTTTCTTGTAATGTTTCACCAATATTGTGAGCTTGACTCAACATCATGTCCTCAGGCAACACGATGTCGACCTCCACAAAGTAATGACAACCAAATGTGTATGCTCTCACAGTATCAATGTACTTGACCTCTTTGTGATGGTTCCATATGAGATATGTTAGTTTCGCAAGAAAATCTGGCGGAGATGTTTTTCCAATCAAAGACAGGACGTTTTCAAAAACAGTTTCGTCCATGTGTTGATTGTATAAATTGCTATATGTGACATAGAAAGAAACATCTTCATAAAAAAAAGATGACGTGCAATCTAGGATCATTTAATCCAACAGACAGTATGAACTGCACCGAAAAGACATATTATACTTACAAATTTCTTAAAGTCAATTCTGGATATGCATTGTTTAAAAACATGAGATATGGAAGGCTCTGCTTTTCCATTTCTCAAGTTATAAGTGACAGGACTCACAAATATGGCACCAGTGGGTACAAACTTCAACCTATTCTTTTGGCAGTTCCTGAGACAACCAAACCCAAAAATAATCAGCCATTTATATCAAAGATATGATACTGGGCTAAATGTGAGTTCTCATCTAAAACCAGAATGAACCACTCCCCTGTTTATCCAGCAAATTTAATATTGAAATATAGATAAGTTTGACCAACAAGTCAACGTAAGTGTAAAATAATTTTTTTTTAAAGTGTAACAGGTGAATTTAAAATTCATCATAATCACTGTTGCTTTGACACATGTGTAAGGTTGGAGTGAATTTAAAATTCATCTAACATAAATTTATCTAAACAACCAAATAGATTTGAAATCCATAACTTCAAATCCCACCATCCCAGCACAACCTTATTTTTTATAAAGAAGAATACCATGTGAAGGCTTACCACTGGTTGCATCCGTTTCTTTCCTATTGGGTGGTGATACTGGTCCGGATTTTTCATGGCATGAGAAGTGGACCACAGAATCAGCCCTGATAACAGGTCTAGGAAAGAATCCATGGTTGACGCAAAGACAGCCAAAGATCTGCTCTCAACTGAAGCATAAACTTTTGCTAGAAAAAAAAAAGGAATAAGTTGGCTATGTTGGAGATGTTAATAGCCATCCTTTCACTCCTGGATACTGCTTTCATTTCATCCTGGTAGAAATTGGAGAATAAAAGACAAAGATGCAAGAATGCTTTATCAATAATTAAGTCCTTAATCACCATTAGAAGACTATTAGCTACTTAAAAGAATTATGATTCAACACTTCTCTGCCACCAAGATGCTTGTCAAACATAATGCTGGGAACAACTAAGACTCTTTTCCCAGGCCAACTTATACAATGTTTCTTTACTTACATAAATTGATTAAAAAAAGGGACTTGCCAAAGTTTATCTTAGTGTTTCCATTATTGTCATACAGTGTATGAGTTGGGATGATGAACTTTGTATTAAATGTGTTGGAGTGTCAAACCAAACTCAGTTAGTCACAGATTCACATGCAAATTGATACAAAGATTATTCGAGGAAGGCCACCACTCGGAGAATTCAGTAGTTGAAGAGAAAAGATGTTAGAGTAGATGTCCTGCAAACAAACGGTTGACTAAAGAATTTATTGACTCAAGTGAAATAAACAATCTTTATTTTAATATATTTTAAATTTTTATGATTTCATTTTGCTTTATCTGTATACTTATGCAATCAGCATAGATAAAGTCATTGATTATACTTTAATATAAATGAATCGTAAATCGATCTTGAAACTTATATATAAACACTGTATATTCTAAGTTCGTTCCTAGTCGATTCAGCCACCTAAAATAAAGATAAAGGCCGCTTGAGACTAGCATATGTGATGTTGTGTACCGTGTTTCATGGTATGAGCATAGAGATGTCAAATCATGCAGATGGATAAATCGAAAGGAAAAGTCTGTGGTTGTGATTGTACATGATTATTCCTTACGACTCGGGACAACACTGAAACTCTACATACTAGGATTGTGCTTTGACTTGTTTACCGACTCCGTAGAGGTCACAAGGTGGCGATTGTGTGCAATTGCGAAATGTGTAAGAGCAAGTTCATTGTAGTCAGGGATTCACCGCTCACCTAAGAGTGTGAATATCATATGTGATCTAACGAAATAGTAGTGCATGAAATCTCTGGCCAGAGTGTGAGATGTGCATTAGGGAAAGAGTTATCTATTTGTGCATGCGATGACACTATGAATATTTCATGATTGTATCAGATAGCTATCGAATTTAATATGCAACCCTCGATGAACCAATAGTTGCAGATTCGATCGGGATATATGAGATGAAGGGACTGTACTGTATGTTAATCATAACCGACTGGTTCTTGCAGGCACTATCAGTGATACCTAGGGAATCATGGGGTGATGCTACTAGATGTTTTTACCATGATTAGATGGGTTTTTTCAGAAAATGATTTCCAACATTCTTATTATCAAATGTTGGTGCTTGGAATGAGCAAATTACGGTAGGCCCGAATAAAAGAGAATATCTTGAATCACAATGAGTTGTGAACCCATAGCTAGCTGTATCCCTGAACGGTGTCACAAGCACTGGAACATTTTGTTCCATTGAGTTGAATTTATATATAATTATGAAATAGTAAATTCAAGGAGTTGGATATATGATAATTAAATTTTGAGAGAATAAATTCAATGAGTTGAATTTATATAAAATTTTGATATAATAAATACAACGATTTGAATTTATGATAATTAAATTTTGAGAGAATAAATTCAAGAAGTTGAATTTATGATATTTAAAATTTGGAGAAAAAAAATTTCAAAGAGTTGAATTTATAAAATTTGAGAATTTAAATTATTAAACTCACAAGTTGAGTTTATTAAATATTAAATTAAATATAGTGGAAATTATGTTTAATGGGTTTGTAGTAGTACAAGTCTAACATACTAAATAATTAAAGTTCTTAATGGACTTTGATATGATTAATTAAACTAGTTGGACTAGTCCAATTAATTAATCAAACCCATTAATGTTAATTATGGAACACAAATCTACAATTAAGGTAATTAGGTTAAGGCTTTTGTTTTAAGGAATGAGAGCCATAACCCTACCTCCACTAACCTCCATTCTCTTCCTTGCAATTTTCGAAAATCGCACTCCCTTTTCTCAAAAAAATTCGGCCACTCCAATTTTTCAAGGTTTTGAGCCGTCTCTCAATTTTTGTTCTCCAACATAAAAATATCTTCTATACTTTCTAGTACAAGTTAGAAAAGGATCAAGTAATCCAGTCGTGGACCATATTAGGAGATTGAGGCAAGAAGAGTTTGAAAAAAGTTCGTAGGGAATTCAACAAGAGCCACATCCGCTAATACCGAAGTAGTTGGTGCCGATTGATTTAGTCACTAAAGATTTATGTTCTTTTAATTTAAATCATACGAATGTCCAAGATAATATTTTGAATGTCAAAATAATTTTTTTTTTAAACTTCCGTTACGTTTTGGACACGAGAAAATCGATAACCCAACAGAAGAGATTGGGTACTTCTGTAGACTTAAATATTACAATTGCTTGTCTTATTTTTCACATGTTCTCCTCTTCTTATGTCTTAATATCTGTAGCTAACTAACTGTATTACATGCATTTATAATTAATGAGTAACTATATAATCTGTTTTTTTTTCCTCTGCTCTCCCTTTACCACAATATGCTTGGGCCTCAAAATTATGACATCAAGATTACGCCTTTCCTCGGTTACCGTAGTTTCCCTTGAGATAACTGCTGTTATTTCTTTAAAAATGGAATGCAGAATCATACCGGGCTCCAAAACTAACCTCTGTGAGAGCACCAAGTAAACCACCTACTTCATGCATTGTCTCCATTTCATTGAATCCTTCTAGTAGTCTCTCCTACTTCTTGTAACATTCAGCGATTCTTCCTTGTTTCTCTTGGAAAAAAATGAAGACATCAAATATCGACATCATTTTTGGTCAAAAGGAACGGATAATTTCAATTGTGTCATCATTGTTGTTGAAGGGAAATATAATTTCCATATTAAATTGATTTTCCTAATATTATCTTTTCCTTGTTGATTTGATTGAGTATAATATTTAATTTGTCTTTCTAGATAATTATGTTAAGATTTTATTGTGATATAATATTTTTCTTAAATATTGAGTTTGTCTTTTCTAGATATTATATTTATGATAAAGATCTTGAAGATATGATATTATTGGTTTAACTCTTGATTTCTTTATTTTATAGATTTCCTTATGGAAGATAATCTCTAGGAGAGATGAAAGTTATAAATAGGAGGTAATCAACGTGAGGTAAAAGAGGTCGAATAAAGAGAAGAGTGTAGAGAGAATAGAAAAATTCAGAGAGTTCGTGTCTCGAATTTTTCGTGGAAGAGATTTTCGTGAAGGGAGTTTTTGTGGAGATAGTTTTTCGTAGACGTGATTTTCGTGAGAGTTTTTCGTGGGAGATTTTCGTGGTGTTCTCCTCTCTCAATCATCTACACTTACACGCACTTGTGCACGCTGTGAAAAATTCAGAGAAATAATACTTAGAGAGACGTGATGTTTTGAAGAGTGCAGATACCGGGTGTTGCCTTGAATGTTGGGGACATCTGCAGACAACATCCGTAACGAAGTTGGCTGAAGATTGTTTTTCTTGGCTCTTCTTTTGGCATCGTGTTTTGCTTTCTTGTTTTAGTTTTTATTCTGGTTATTTGTTTTAGAAAGCATTTGTTTTCTCAACTCGTTGAAGAAATTGATTTTTGTGAAAATCACTAGTGATAGGTTTTTGTAAACTGTTTGGTTTTCTAGTGATTAATTTTTGTCATAAGGCACCGCACAAGTATTTATACTTGTGCATATTTAATCTCGTCCATTTGTTTATGTTAAGCGAATTTTTGTTACAAAATATAATATTCTGCTGCATGTTGTCTCAGATGTTGTAACATCTGGCACAACATTTAATTCTGATAAAACACAAATTCTCTGTTTTACATCCTATACTAATATTTTTATTATTTCGAGCATCTGTCGGACAAAATAAACCTAACAAGTGGTATCAGAGCCAACTCTTGATATACTAAGTGCTGATTCTGGTTTTTATTTTGTTTTGACAGAAATATTTAATGGACACATCACTTGCAAACGGAGCACTTCGACCACCAGCTCCTAAACCTCTTGTCCAACAACATTTTCGACCAAGGAATGAAGAAATACGCTGGTTGCAAGTGAATCCTTTAGGTGTTGCCCTAGGTGTTGCCTCTCCTAGCCGTAACATCTGCGAAAAATCAGTTTGTTTGAAATCCACGTCTTCTGGAAATTTCAGTGAAGATGATGTGGAAGGTGATGATGAAGAATTCACTCTTGAGAATGTGCAAAAGCTATATGAAGAGTTGTTTGTAGATTGGATCAAAAGAAATAAGTTGAACTCAACTCTCGTGAAGGAGAACGCTGATCTAAAAGCTGTGGTTGCTAAACTTGAAGTAATCTTGAGCAAAAAGAACTTAGAACTTGGTAAGACCAAAGAAGAGCTTCAAAAGGCAACTGAAACTTTATCCAAGTTCAACTCAAGCACATCCAAGCTTGATTTCATACTCTTGATGGGAAGGGATGAAAAGAAAGTTTTAGGTTTCAAAGACAGTGTGTTTGAAATAGGTGAGTGTTCAAAATCTACTGTGTTTGTGAAAGGAAAAACTGAAACATTCACACCATCTCAAACTACATCTTCAACCAAAAGCTCTCCACCAAAAAGACAACATACTACACATGTCCCTAAGAGAAGAAAACGAAGGTACGTATGTCATTATTTCTTTAAGCCTGGTCATATCAGGCCCTACTGCTTTAAACTCCGGGATGACTGCTTGAATCGAAAGTCGAGTCGGATGTTGCCCCGAATGTTGTCCAACATTTCCCGCAACACCTCCCACCATCGACCTACAGTAAGACAAATTTGGATACCAAAGGTAAAAACTCATTGTAATGTTGTCTATACTTCATTGAGAACTAACACTGCAGGTCATTGGTACTTTGATAGTGGAAGCTCACGCCACATGACAGGTTCAAGAGAACATCTCATCAATTATGTTGAACAAAATTGTGGTAGAGTAACGTATGGAGGGGGAGCTAAAGGAAAGATTGTGGGAAAGGGAACTTTGAATGTGGAAGGACTACCAAAGCTCCACAATGTGCTTCATATTGAAGTATTAAATTCGAATTTGATAAGCATAAGCCAATTGTACAAGGTCTTCGGATAATTTCTACCAAATAGGTGAAGATCTTTCATGCAAACATGTGCAAATCACCGAACTTGACCTTTGGCATCAAAAAATCAGACATGCAAGCTTCAAAACCTTAAAGAACTTGAGTAAGTACGATGCAGTACGAGGTATGCCTAATCTTTCATTTGGTATACTATTTATGTGCGGAGATTTTCAAAAAGGTAAGCAGACTCGCGCATCACACCCAGTGTTGCCATCATCTGGGACAACACGCTGTCTGGAGTTACTTCACATGGACCTTATGGGTCCTATGGAAGTTGAAAGTTTCGGAGGTAAAAAATATTCTTTTGTGTGTGTTGATGACTTTTCACGATTTTCTTGGATAAGTTTTGTTAGGGAAACCTTAGTTGTGTATTGTGATAATTCTAATGCAATCAATATTTCAAAAAATCCAGTAGAACACTTTCGAACTAAATATATTGACATTAGACACCACTTTATTCGAGATTTAGTAGAAAAAGGATTGATTCGAATTGAATTTGTTGGTACAAATAACCAACTGACTGACATATTCACGAAATCATTAGAGTTTGAGAGATTCTCCAACCTTAAGAAATCTCTTAGCATATGTTCTGAATAATCATTATAGATGTTGTTTCAGATATTACAACATCTCAGACAACACCTAACATCCATGTGCATTTCTATGACTTAGACATATTGCATCTGCATGCATACTAGTATATGAAGTGATATCACAATGTTGCATAATCTTCTGGTGCACTTACAATTTCTTGTTCTATCTAAACTTACACACTTGGATATGATAAATAATCTGATTAAATCACAAAGTAGTTAAGGGATGATCATGTACTCCATGACATTGACCCATACGAAAGGTGACTTGAAAAGATTAAATAAAAAGACAAAAAAAAATCAATTATGCATATTGATCTGTATCAGAAGAAAAGATGGGAAAAAGCTACCTAAAAGAGTTCAATGAAGACTGTGCTTTTAGTGTGGGAGCTACCTCTTCTGAATTTCATACAGAAAGTAAAATAGAAGAAATTGGAAAAAGCTACCTAGAGGAGTCTTAAAGAAGACCGTCCTTCTAGTGTGGGAGCTACCACTTCTATGATCAGAAAGTTGTTAAATCATCAAGTGTGAAGATGAATCAAAATTGTTTTTCTGGAATTGTGCATATTGTCAGAAGATGTTGCAAACATTTGTGAACATATCTAATATTTGTTTTCGTGTTTCTATTTCTGTTACATTCTGTTTTAGGCATAAATAGGTCATGCATAAACATTTCATTGTGAATGTTGTTGTGTCACGAGGATATGAGTATTTCGACAAAGAAAATTCGATGAAAATCCAGATTTTACGAAAAATTGAATATGTGTGATCTTTGATGTTCTAGTGGTGTTAATTTGATGTGGGTTTCAATTCTGAAATTTTTTTTGAAATAATTTTTGACGCAATCTCAGTAATTTTGGATAGTTATTACGGGCCAAAGCTGATCTTGTCTCTTATGAGAAATTAGTTTCTGACTATCGTCTGGTTATGGAGGTAGCTGTCCATTCTGGACAAAAAGGGGGAGAAGATGCGACTCAAACTCAAGGGACTGTGAATTGAAAGGATCAAATGATACCATCTATCTGATACATTTGCTTGATTTCGTTTTTAATGTTCTGCTTTGTTAAGGTTCTGTTGCCCTCATGTGTTTCTGTTTTAATGAACTGTTAATGATTTTTGCAGGTGTTGTCTCAGGTGTTGCCAACACAACAAACAACACTCGTACTAACTTGATTTTATTCAGGGGGAGAAAAATTCTCATATTAAGGGGGAGTTAACTAGAGTTTAACTGAGAAATTGAGTTTGATTTGATTTTTTCCAGAAAGACAAAAAGGGGAGATCGAAGGGAAAAATAATTTCCATATTAAATTGATTTTCCTAATATTATCTTTTCCTTGTTGATTTGATTTAGTATAATATTTAATTATGATTTTACCTTTCTAGATAATTTGTGATATAATATCTTCCTTAAATCTAATTTCATTCTTGATAAGATTGTGTGGAATATTGGGTTTGCCTTTTCTAGATATTATATTTATGATAATGATTTAATGAGATATGGTATCAATGTTTAAAAGGAGTTTATTTCTTATTAAACTCTCACTTTCCTTATGAAATAGGTGTCTTTGTGAAGATAAAGTCTATGTCTATATATAAGAGATCAAGGACATTGATGCGGCTGCTCTCTCTTCTCAATCAATATACACGCACTGTGCACGTCATGGTTCTCATAGAAAAACATCCTAAAAAGGCGTTGCTGTTTTGAAGAGGAGTCGTCCGTTTTGTTTTTCACTCTTCGCTTGGAGGTTTTCATGAATTCATAACTGACGCACTTTTGTACGTCGAGATTTCCGAGACAAATAATTCTATAAAGACATTGTTGTGTTTTGAAGATTGTTGATCCCGTGTTACTCTGAATGTTGCCAACATCTACAGACAACATCCGTAACGATGTTGACTGAAGATTACATCTAATTGATCGTGCTTTTCGGGATCAAGTTTGCTTTCTTATTTATGTTTTAATATTGTTGGTAATTTTTAGAAAGCTTTATTTTCTCAAAGCGTTGAGGAAATTGATTTGTGTAATAATCACTAGTGATAGGTTTTTGTAAACGGTTTGGTTTTCTAGTGATTAATTTTTGCCATAAGGCACCGCACAAGTATTTATACTTGTGCATATTTAATCTCGTCCATTTGTTTATGTTAAGCGAATTTGTGTTACAAAATATAATATTCTGCTGCATGTTGTCTCAAATGTTGTAACATCTGGCACAATATTTTATTCTGATAAAACCCAAATTCTCTGTTTTACATCCTATACTGATATTTTCATTATTTTTTATATCTGTCGGACAAAATAAATCCTTACAAGTGGTATCAGAGCCTACTCTTGATATACTAAGTGCTGATTCTGGTTTTTGTTTTTGTTTGATAGTGAACTAATCAAATGGACAATTCATTTGCAAGCGCAACACTTCGACCACCAGTTCTAGATGGTACAAATTACAGCCTATGGAAGGTCAAAATAAGATACAACATAAAATCTCTAGATGAACGGGCATGACAGCGTGTCATCAATGGATGGACTCCACCAGTCATGATAGATCAAGAGGGTGACAAACGGCCAAAGTCTGAAACTGACTGGACTGCTGATGAAGTGCAAAATTCGAACCACAACTCAAAGACTTAGAATGCTATATTCACATCGGTTGACATGAACATGTTCAGTTTAATCACAAACTGTACTTCGGCTAAAAGTGCATGGGATATCCTCCAAAGTCATTGTGAAGGGTCTGAGAGTGTGCGACGAACCAGATTAAGGATGCTTACTTCCAATTTCGAGATGATGAGGATGGAAGAATCTGAGAACATACTCGAATACGATCGTCGCCTACGAGAAATTGCTAATGAGGCATTCAGTGTTGGAGAAGCTATCTCCAATGAGCGTCTAGTTAGCAAAGTCCTTCGTTCTTTGCCCGAAAGATTCAACATAAAAATTTTTGCTCATCATATGAATACCCATCTGTATATTTGGACATCTCTATGCCCTTACCAAGAAACGCAGTACACAACATCACAGATGATCTCGAGCTCAAGCGATCTTTATCCATGTTTTAGGCGGCTCAATAGATTAGGAACGAATTTAGATCATACAGTGTTTACAAACGAGTTTCAATATCGAATTACGATTCATTTGTATTAAAGTATAATTAAAGTCTTTATCTATGTTGTTCACATTCGTATATTGATAAAAAAAATAACAAACCATTAAATAATGAATTATATTAAAATAAAGATTGTTAATTACAACTGAATCAATAAAATCTCTAGTCAACAGTTGACTTACAGGACATCTACTCTAACAGACTGCTCACCGTCGACCTCCGACGCACCGAGTAACTCAGCCTTGCAACTCTCGCCGCCCCCTCCCGTAGCACTCGCCATTTGTGGATCTGAGAAATGAAATGTGGGGTGCAATGCTTACGGTCTATGCGTGGAGGGAGTTGTAAACCTCCCCGGAAGCTTTATTAATTTTTGCCTTGAAATATGCTGTGAGATTTTGCACGTGGTGCTAAATAATTGGCTGGAATCCCACGAGGTCCATTTCGGTGTTTTGCTCCATATATGTAACATTTTTCTGATTTCAATTTCTCATTTCCTAAATTCAAATATTTTTATTATTCTTTCCAATTTTACTCAAGTTCACACTTTTCAATTGGACAACTTTCTATTATTAAAATGGTATGATGTTAGGTCAAAGATATTTTACCTAGTGAAAAGATGAGACTGAGTTCGACTACAAATATATTTATGAGATAGTTTTGCAGATTTTATTTGTTAGATGAATCAATTTTGTTCATATTTACAATAATAAAAACAATATTTTTGATATAAAAATTAATAATTTTTCATGTGTGATCACAAAATTGACTCATTAGACCATCTAAAAAGTGTTTTTGTGACATGTTTATGTGAAAATAAGAAACTTTATCCTTGTTTTATTAAAAAAAATATGTTACGCTTTTAGAATTTTAATCAGTGTGTGTGTGTGTGTGTGTGTGTGTGTATATATATATATATATATATATATATATATATATATATATATATATATATATATATATATGTATATGTATGTATGTATTTAATTAAAAGATGAGTAATTCAAACGTGGGGAGACTACAGGAGCATCCACTTAGGTAGTAAGTTGCATCAAATGCTTTCCATTTTTGGGTGGCCTACTTTTTGTGTATTCACCGTTATGTTGTTTGACATCGTGGTGATCAATCGACCTAGATAAGCTTTAAAACAATAGTAATTTCAGGTAAATGATATATAAGAAGTGTAACTTAGCCAAACTGGCTAGATGATGAGTCGAGATTTTTCGAGGCAACATATCGCCAATTTAAACCAACAAAACTTTTATCAATAAAAAAAATAGATTTTTCCAATTTTTGATTGTATCATATATTTATTGTTACCATCACCATAAATTCTCATCGCATTTTATTTTGAGGTAGCAAGTGTGTTTGAGGAGTTACATTTTAAATTTAAATTCGTGATATAACATGATAGATATATATATTTATGCACAGCTTGCATAACCCATCTCTAAAATCTATGTGCTTGTGTAATGGTATACATATAATATGATAAATATATTTTTCTTATATTTTATAGTTTAAGTTATAAGTAATGATATATATATATTTTCAGTTTAGTTCTAATGATTTTGTATATATTTATATATTTATGGAAAATACAAGTACGACAGATATAAAAATTACGAGATCGAAAGTTTTGACTGATGGTTAAGGAAACAAATGAGGAGCCTATTACGTATGCTGCATGGATACATGTATCATATCGAATACGATACAGATACGGTGATACGAAAATTTTAAAAATATAAGACATGTGATAGGATCGGTGAATCGGGTGAAGAGTGTTTAGAAGGGGGGGTTGAATAAACACTGCTCGATTAAATTAATTCTTCGACAAACTGATTTCAGTTGTATTACAAACTGAATCTAAAATATCTTTTCGGTCAACAACAATCAGTTAAATTGAATAAACAGTTGCGGAAAACTAACTGACTGAAAGATAGAGTATCTAACTGAAAATGATAACTGAGAGTAATAACAACACAATTTGTTTCTGGATGTTCGGAGACTTGAATAACTCCTACGTCAACCCTTCTATCACGCAGATAGGATTTTCACTAAAAGACTTTGATCAAATACAAATCAGTGTACTGACCCACTTCAGTTTGGACTTATCACTTTGCCAATACTGAAACTCTTAGTATACAACACTTTTACAGATCGTAACTGATCTTAGCACAACTTAGAAATTCTATCAATCGATTACAAAGTGCTATGAAAGCTCAAGAGCGTAGTCTAGAATACTACTGATAAAATTGATAAGCGTGAGCTTGATTTTTGAATGTGAGCGGATATTTTTGCAGCGTAACATCAAGTAAGATAATTGAGAATGCGATATGTCTTCAGCTGCTGCCTTCGACTATTTATAGGCTTCCCTCTCAACGGTAACATTAAAGATATTTGAATATTCTAACCGTTGATTGCCACGTCGATATATCCTGACAATAGTACACTGTTCATTTCTGAAATGCGGCGATCCACTACCAGTTGCAGATGGATGTACTATTTGTCGGTTGTCGCTTTCAACTGATGTTGTGTACAGCTGAGAGATCAGCTGGTAAAGATCAGTTGACGATGAAATAGACTTTAGGGGTTAGTTGACCCATAAAATGATATCGTCAACGTAAATTTGAACAAGTAGAATATGATCATTCTTGGAAAATTTGAACAATGTCTTATCAACTGATCCAACAGAAAAGTCATGATCAGTTAGAAATTTTGAAAGAGTTTCGTACCAAGCTCTTGGAGCTTGTTTAAGTCCGTATAAGGCTTTGTTCAAATGATAGACATGATCAGGAAGGTGATGATTGACAAAACCTGGGGGTTGTTCAACGTAGACTTCTTCCTGCAACTGGCCGTTCAGAAATGCAATCTTTACGTCCATTTGATAGACTTTGAAATTTTTGAATGAGGCATAGGCTAGGAATATTCTGATTGCCTCCAGTCTTGCAACTGGTGCATATGTTTCATCGTAATCAATTCCTTCTTCCTGCCTATATCCTTGTGCTACCAACCTTGCTTTAATGCGCACAACTGATCCATCTTCATTTAGCTTGTTCCTGTACACCCACTTTGTACCTATCACAGTTTTTGAGAGTGGTCTTGGAACTAAGTTCCAGACATTGTTATGGATAAAACTGATTTAGCTCTTCTTGCATTGCATTTATCCAGTTCAGATTAGCAAGAGCTTCATCAGTTTTCTTTGGCTCCAGTTGAGATACAAAGGCTGAATGGATAAATAAATTAAGCATTTGATTTCTTGTTCTTACCGGATCAGATGGATTACCTATCACTAATTCTGGAGGATGTGATTTCTTCCATCTAAGTTCAGCATTTGTTTCTTCTGTATTAGTAATTTTCTCAGTAGGTAACTGAATGTTTTGAGTTTCAGTTGGAGCTAATTCAGTTGGCAACTGATTCTCATTTGTATGCTCCACTAACTGATTGTCAAGATTTGCTTCCAATTCAGCTGATTGATCCAATATGTCAGGTTCAGGTGTTTGGAGGTTGTTTTGATTAAGATGGATATCTTCTTCATCATCATCATCGTCCAAGCTTATATTTGTAAATCTGTCAGCTAGCTCAACTGTATCAGTTGGCTTAGAGGTTAGTGTAGATTAATCAAACACAACATGAATAGATTCTTCAACATTCAAAGTATTTTTGTTGAAGACTCTATAGGCTTTACTCACTGAAGAATAACCAAGAAATATTCCTTCTGCAGATTTAGCGTCAAAAGCTGTTAAATGGGTTTTACCATTGACAAGTATAAAACATCTGCAGCCAAATATTTTGAAGTAGGAAACCACACTTTCTCTTCCATGCCAGATCTCATAAGGTGTTTTCATATTATTCTTATTAATCATTGATCTGTTTTGAGTATAACATGCAGTGTTCACTGCCTCTGCCCAAAACCTTTGAGAGATAGAAGAATCAGCAAGCATTGTTCTAGCAGCCTCTTTGAGGGTCCGATTTCTCCTTTCAGCTACACCATTTTGCTGAGGAGTTCTGGCTGCTGAGAGCTCATGCTTGATTCCGGTATTCTCTAAATAATTTGAAAGAATTTGATTGATAAATTCAGTTCCTCGATCGGACCTGATTCTATCAATTCCAATTGATTTTTCATTTAATAATCTTTTGAAAAGCCTAATCAGTTGAGCAGCAGTTTGGTCTTTGGACTTGAGAAATATAACCCAAGCGAATCTTGAAAAATCGTCTACAACCACCAAGGTGTATTTCATTCCCCCTAAGCTCATGTCTGGTATAGGACCAAATAGATCCATATGTAACAGTTCTAAGCATCGAGAAGAAGATTTACGACCCTTGTTCTTAAAAGAGGATTTGATTTGTTTACCAAACTGACATGCTGAGCAAATTTTGTCTTTGATAAAATCCATTTTGGGCAATCCAGTGACAAGATCGTGGTTACTCAAATATGCAATAGATTTGAAATTTAGGTGGTTCAATCTCTTATGCCACAACCAGTTTTTAGAAGATTTTGAGGCAATAAAACATACTGGTGCATAAGGTTGATCATTCCAACTGACTTTGTAAGTGTTTCCACACCTTTTGCCAGTTAGGATGATCTCTTCAGTTGAGTTTTTGACTGAACAAGAATGTTTGTCAAACTGAACTGAGAATCCATTATCGCATAACTGACTGATACTGATCAGATTATACTTGAGATTCTCAACTAATAAAACATCATTAATGGTGAAGTTACCATTGATAAGCTTACCCTTACCCACAGTTTTACCTTTAGAGTTATCTCCAAAACTGATGTTTGGTCCAGTGTACTTGATCAGTTGAGTTAATAAATTTGAATCTCCTGTCATGTGGCGTGAACATCCACTGTCCAAATACCATATAGATCCAATGCTTGTACCTATTACCTGCAATCAAACACAAAATTAGATTGTGGTACCCTTTTCTATTTGGGTCCAAAGTTGATTAGTCCTTTAGGAATCCAAACTTGGATCAGTCTAACTGACCGTCTAGTTGCTGTATTCCAAATTGTCTTTCCCGGTCTGTGTGTGTGTGATGTATGGTGTGCAGAAGATATAACATGTGATTTGCCCTTTTTCGACTGATTGTTCAGCCAGTATCTTTTCTGAACTGGCTTGCTGTTATAGTGGTTTGAATAGCCACTTGAATAGTTTTTGCTGAAAAATTTTGGTGGCTGACTTCGTGAGTCAGTCACAACTCTTGGGCTATAACCAATACCACATCTTTTGCCCTTACTCATATTATGAGTCGGCTGTTCAATCAGTTTACTCGGCTCAGCTTGTTCTTGTACCATAACTGATTTGACAAAGTGAATATATTTCCCTTTGTCCATATTCAGTTTTGATTGAATATCTTTGGAAGGTATTTCATCCTGTTACTGAACCCTAAGTCAGTTTTATCAGTAAATGATTTCTGAGAGTTCTGTATATCATTCAATGCAACGGATGATTTATTCCAAGCCTGAATGAGCTCAGTTTGCTTTGAATTTTCAAGCATTAACTTTTGAATCATTAATTGATCCTTGCTCCTTTCAGTATTGAGTTTGGCAATCTCCCTTTTTAGACTCAACATCTCAACTGATACATCAGTTGTTGTCTTATTGTAAGAGGAATCAGTTTGCTCTACTCTGGCCTTTTCAAATGATAAGGCAAGTTTTTGATATTCACTAACCATGTCATGAAGAGTCGAAATAAGTTCTTCTCTTGAGAAATCAGTTGAACTGAAGTCAAATACCTGTTGACTGCTTGATTGAACTTCTGTGTCATCAGCCATCAAGCACTTCACTTCTTCCTCATCTTCACTAGAGCTACAAGAGGTTTCTGGTTCTGACTCTTCGCTGTCAGTCTCTGCCCATTTGGCTTTGCTATCTTCAGCTAGGAGTACTTCATGCTTCTTTCTGTAAGGCTTCTTATCGTCCTTAGATCTCCTCTTATGCTCATACACTTTCTTCTTTCTTTCAGTCGAAGCTTGACTATCCTTTTTAGGCTTGGGACAGCAATAAAATGACCAAGTTTGCCACAGTTGTAGCATCCATTGGACTCTTCTCTGGGATTGTTTCTTTGGTACTGTTTCTGAAAATTCCCTTGATTCTTCCTCATGAATCTCCCGAATTTCCTGATGAACAATGACATGGCGTCATTGCTTAATTTATCTGCAGCTTTCTCAACTGAACCAGTTGGTTCTGATCTTACAGCAGCTAAGGCAGTAGTTGCAGCTGGGGTAGATGGTTCTCCTTCTCGAGTTTGCAGTTCAAACTCATATGCTTTTAAGTCAGCGAACAGATCATGGAGTTCTACTTTGTTCAGATCTTTAGACTCCCTCATAGCCATGGTTTTCACATCCCATTATTTGGGAAGACCTCTGATAACCTTCAATGCTACTTCTTTATTGGTATACACTTTTCCAAGTGCATTCAGTTCGTTGATGATGCAGCTGGTTTTTTCATCATATTCATGCATCGTTTCTCCAATTTTCATTCTGATGTCATCGAACTTTTGTACAGCAATAGATAGCTTGTTTTCTTTGGTTTGTTCATTGCCTTCGCAAAGCTGGATTAATTTCTCCCAAATCTCTTTGGCTGTTTTGCACATCTTGATTTTACTGAACGCCACTTTGTCCAGTGTTTTGTACAATATGTCTTTTGCTACATTATCCAAATTAGCTTTTCTCTTGTCTTCAGCAGTCCATTCATCTCTGGGCTTTTCAATACGGTGAGGTGCCCCATCTGTGATTGCAACTGCTGTGTTGGCTTTCAAAATCTTAATGGGTCCGTCAGTTATAACGTACCACATGTCATCATCCTGTGCAGCTAGATGAGCCTGCATCCTGATCTTCCAATCGTCGAAATCTTCTCTGGAGAACATGGGGATCTTGTTGAATGAAGACATAGTGAGCAATTTGAGTATATATATTCTTTGAAAGGATATGACTCGCTCTGATACCACTTGATAGGATCGGTGAATCGGGTGAAGAGTGTTTAGAAGGGGGGGTTGAATAAACACTGCTTGATTAAATTAATTCTTCGACAAACTGATTTCAGTTGTATTACAAACTGAATCTAAAATATCTTTTCGGTCAACAACAATCAGTTAAACTGAATAAACAGTTGCGGAAAACTAACTGACTGAAAGATAGAGTGTCTAACTGAAAATGATAACTGAGAGTAATAACAATACAATTTGTTTCTGGATGTTTGGAGACTTGAATAACTCCTACGTCACCCCTTCTATCACGCAGATAGGATTTTCACTAAAAGACTTTGATCAAATACAAATCAGTGTACTGACCCACTTCAGTTTGAACTTATCACTTTGCCAATACTGAAACTCTTAGTATACAACACTTTTACAGATCGTAACTGATCTTAGCACAACTTAGAAATTCTATCAATCGATTACAAAGTGCTATGAAAGAGCTCAAGAGCGTAGTCTAGAATACTACTGATAAAACTGATAAGCGTGAGCTTGATTTCTGAATGTGAGCGGATATTTTTGCAGCGTAACGGCAAGTAAGATAACTGAGAATGCGATATGCCTTCAGCTGCTACCTTCGACTATTTATAGGCTTCCCTCTCAACGGTAACATTAAAGATATTTGAATATTCTAACCGTTGATTGCCACGTCGATATATCCTGACAATAGTACACTGTTCATTTCTGAAATGCGGCGATCCACTACCAGTTGCAGATGGATGTACTATTTGTCGGTTGTCGCTTTCAACTGATGTTGTGTACAGCTGAGAGATCAGCTGGTAAAGATCAGTTGACGATGAAATAGACTTTAGTTGAAGCGATCAGTTGACTGATGACGTGTTCAGTTTCGTCAATCAGTTAGTCCAATTCAGTTGCTAGAATCAGTTGGTCAATATTTTGTCAAACGCCGAAATTTCGTTTCCAACAACATGATATGGTTAAGATACGATAATTATTAAAAAAATATAAATATTATATACATAAATTTAATATTAAAAATTGTAGAAATATACATATTTATATAAAAATATTATAGAAATATATATACACATATCTACATAAATATATAAAAAGTACAATTTCAAAGTAGCAATTTTTTTAAAAAAAATTGCTGAAATGTGTCTTATCTCATATGTGTCTATGGTGTATCCTAACTGTGTCTAAGATGTATTTGACTGGTCAAATATATAAAAAGTTAATGACACGGATTTTTGCCGTATCCGATACGCGTATTCTTGTAGTATTCGTATTTGCATCGTATTTGTTTTCGATACTTAAGAAATTTTGTTTTTAGGAGTGTCTGTGCTACATTGTGTATTACTCAAGTTATTGGAGAATAAATGATAATAAAATCAAGATTTATCTTTTTAAAAGTTCTTTTTTTATTTATTTTCTCACGTATACTATGAATTTAAAATAATTATTTTATATTGGTTGAATTTAATCCATGCTTTTTATTTATGTATAGTAAATATTAAATATTAATAATATCTTATTATGTCCCTGTTATGATTTTATATGAAGATTTAATCTTGTCGATGCATATAATGTCCTTGTTATTTTCTTATAAATTATCTTTTTTACTTGTAGAAAGAATTACAAGAATGTCCACTCGAATTTCAGAACACAACAAATGTTACTAATGATATAATTAGCCTTATGTTTAGCAAAAAAGCTCGGGGTAAAGTGCGCAGAATAGGCTTTGGACATGCACCGTCGAAAGTTGGAGTTTATATGCAACCAAATGTAACTGCTAAACAACTTCAAAATATGGAGCCAAACCTTCAGCAAGAAATGCAAGAAAGAAGTCAATGATCTTACAAAGTATGAGAACAAAATCATCAATAACATGTTAGTAAGTAAAAAAAATATATAAAATAAAATAAGTTTGGTATATATATGTTGATACCCTCGAAGATACCTGGGTCATCTCTAGCTCAGGTTCTATGAAGTCGAGAAGCCTGGTAAGCAGGGAAAGGAGCCGGACTCTCAGCTAAACCCGGGCAGTGTAAGTTCGAGTAGTGTAAATAGTATGCAGTTCTTCACGTTACAATTATCCACCCAAGCACCCAAGTACAGGTGTCACTTTCGGGTCCACATGCATGAGAAGCTATGTCTCGATAATCATTGATAGGTATTTCAGCGCACATATGAGTAATGTGACTAGGTTGGAAGTAGTATGAACTGTTAGATTTGGCAGTGTCATAGAACATGACATGAGCGACCATCTCACCATGAATAGCAACTGAGCACTGAAAACAATGTCATAATTGACTTTTCTCCTATAAATATCAGGTTTGTTTGACATTAAAGCATTCATATATTCTTACACAAAAGAACATAGAATATCATTATATTTTCCTTCGCGTAAACATTTGATTGACTTGAGCGTCGAAGTGGCGACATCGGAAAACCTTTCGGCGCCCCACTAGTATTTTTTACTCTCTTAAGTGTGCAAACTCTTCTTCACGGGTACTTCTCATCCCAATTCCAATGTGCCCGAGTCGAAATCCACGGGACCCAATGTAATTGCCCACTAAGCTCAACCCAATCCACCCTATCGACATCAGTACACTTGAATGTTTTTGAATTATCATGATGACATTGCTTGTCACAATATGTTTATAAAATTAGGTGGTTAGTGGTGGCATTGGTAGTGGTGTTGGGAATGAAGTTGGTAGTAATATTGATATCAATATCGGTGCAAAAAAAATAGTGATTTTGATAATGTTAACAAAAATCTATATATCGTTTATGTAACAATCTTAAAATTATGTGTTTATAAACCACAACATTGTTACAAAATAAGCATGATAGAATTAATAACTTTTTATTGTTTATTTACAGTTGAATTTGAAAAATGTAAGTAGTGGAAATATCGGTGATAATACTAAATATAAGCTTCTTCATTGATGTGTTGATGAATTAATTGTAGCAAAAGGTTGAATTGCATCTACATATCCAAACACACAAGTACATCACATTGTTCTTGATGGATTTTGATGGAAAGTTTGGGTCGATAAGGTTTAGGTAAAGAAGGAGGACCTAATTCGACTAAATGAAGAAATGAGGTTTCTTTATGACTCGGTAGGAAACACAATAACGTGGTTATATAAATTTATAGTATTATGTGATTGAAGTAGATTCTACTGATTCGCGTGGATTGAAATTTTAATCGTTATTAAGTACTAGCAAGTTTGTAAGAGATTTCATATCTTGTTTTGGATCTTCAAAAATTCTGTTTTGGTATGATGAAAAAGAATTACTTATTAACTCGTGTGGATTAGACTTAAACTTGCACTAATGGCACTAAATTTGTTGTAAAAATTTGATTTTTTGTTCTCGTGAATGAAATTGAATTACAAATTTGATTTTAACGGTGTACAAGCATATACTATTGATAAGAACATCAACAGCGTACGATTGCACACCATGTTGTTGATGCTATTATCTGCGGCGTGCGGTGCATGTTGTCGATGATTTTATCAACGACGTGTGATGCACATTGTTGATGCTATTTTCCACAGCCTATATTGTGCGTTGTTAATATCTCTGACTTTCAACTGTTTTTAATTGTGCAGTATGCAATGTGCGTTGTGGAAAAACGATTTTCGTGTTGCGAAGGGTTGGTGTTGGATCGTGTGTTGGGCACCTTGAGGTGCTTCAAACACAAAATACTCCAATGAGCTGCAATATCTCGTGTTCTAAGAATGCTTACATCGATGAATTAAATCGAGTTTGGTTAGAAACCAAGCGAAAAACACTCGAAGTAATCCTTCTTTAAGAAAACTAATCGGTTAAAACTTTTAATCTTGTGTAACTAATTAATTGAAGATGAGGGGGATAAGTTTCCACATGTATCAGTTCAATTATAGTGAGAACTGAACTGATAGATATTCGAACTGATCAAGTCAGTTTAAAGCTAGGGGCTAACAGTTTGGAGACCTCAACTGTTCCTCCGTCATCCCTTCTACCATCTCGGGTATGATCCACTAGAAGACTTTGATTTATACAACACTTTGTACAAACCCACCCAGCTTAGGACTTACCCACTGCCTAACTGAACTCTTAGTCTAGACTGAAGCCATCACCTTCAAGTCAACACTTGTTTAATGTCTGTGTGTCAAAGACTATATACACATGTTTTACGTCTGTGTGCAAGACGGGGGAATTTGAGTGGTGGTTAGTGTTTGTGTGTGTATGTATGTGTAAGAACTGATATCTGAAAACTACCCGAAAGGTGTTCTCACACACTGAGGGAAATACGCTTCTAATCTAAGCTGATAACACATTGAAGTGTTCTCTTTGGGCTGATTGCTTCTCTCTTGTAAGCTGATATGCAATATGCGTGTCCTTCTTCTTTTCTCTTGTCAATTCTCATCATCGTCTTCACTAAGCTTAGGCTTCTATTTATAGGCGTTTGGCTGAACGTACAGTGAGACTCAATTATTGTGACCGTTGCATTTTGAATATGTTTCTCGAAATCCATTCCGGAACTTTTGGTTTTAAGCTTTGATGCAACATCTCTTATTGTGCTTCGATAGTATAGTTGCTTTATACTTTTGTGTGTAGCTGGCATCCACTAGAATACGAAGCGTGTCTTGATATACAACTAATTGGTTCTGAATGATGCTCTGAACTGGTCATCTGAACTGATCTTCAGTTGGGCTGGTGAAATCAGTTGACTCGTCAGTTGAACTGATTACACTCTTTCAGTTGAATTGGGCTTTTCATCAGATGAACACTTCATCAGCTGGTCCGGCTTCTGAAGATCTTCTGCTGAACCACCCATCAGCTGGACAATCAGTGGAACAGTTCGTTTACATTTCAGTTCGACTGGTTCAGTTTGTGCGATCAGTTGGACGTCTTCAGTTTGTGATTTTGACAGCTCATAACTGATCTCAGCTCCAATTTTGGCTCGATAACTGATCAGTTCGAAGCCTGATCAGTTCGAGCTACCTGCGCACTTAGTTAATACATTAGAAACAAAATTAAATTTTTTTGTTAACATCAAAATAAAGATTGCGAACATGAAATGTTTCAACACTCTCCTACATTTTGATGATCACAAAACTTGAACAATTAAATCGAAATGATTCTCCCCCTTTGTGAGAATAAAAAACCAATTAAAAAAACCAATTAAGGCGAATAAAAGAACTTACAGTTTGAGGGATAGCAGAAAGTAAAGCTCCCCCTCAACAACGAAATTTAAAAGCAATTTTCAGTTTGAGGGATAGCAAATTTGAAAATAGTTTTAAAAAGAAAAGTTCCCCCTCAACAACTGAATTTAAAACTCATTGTAAAATTTGAATTTAAAAACAGAAAACTCCCCCTTAAAAATATAAATAGCCACGCGATTTTAAAAATATTTTCAACAACAATTATCATGCAAGCAGTTAAGGCTACGCAAAAACTGGAAATATCCATTCAGTTATACTTAAATTAACTGGATAACAAGATGTTTATTTAAACAATAAACTTCCCTTGTATTATAAGTAAGCACACCAGTTATGTAAGGGAAAATTGCTACAACACTTAGCTAAGTTTTTAAACAACATCAGTTATCAATCAGTTTACACATAATAGAACTAAATATACCAACTATTGGTTGCCTTGAATGCTTGAAAGACTGCATAGTCTTGAGTTCCTTTTCCAGATGAACGGCTAGCTGCTTTGAACTTGACTTCTGTTCTAGCTAACTGGTCTAGCTGATGCAAATTGGACTCAACTGATTCCTGAACCGCATTGGTCAACTCTTCTGATCGAAGTGACGACAATTCTGATGATTAAGTTGCACTTAACTCATCAGTTTCAGTTGGTAGTTGGGTTTCGTCTGTTGATCATTTGAACTGGTAAACTTGCAACTGAAATCTTTTTTGCAGATCAGTTTTGTTGTTCTGCTGTCAGTTGACCTCAAAAACCCTGCAAGCTGCTAGAATAACAAAAATTGAATCGAGTGAAGTAACTACAATGTTAGTTGCTAAGCCAATCCCCTCTATTCTAAGAAACGCGTGAGATATAAAGTTTTTAAAAAGATTTTGAAAACCATTTTAAATACCATTTTAAAACACATTATAAAATATCAGTTTTCAAATGTTCTTCTTAGAACAGCTAGCTCTGATACCAATTTTTGGATCGTGTGCTGGGCACCTTGAGGTGCTTCAAACACAAAATACTCCAATGAGCTGCAATAGCTCGTGTTCTAAGAATGTTTACACCGATTAATTAAACCGATTTTGGTTAGAAACCAAGCGAAAAACACTCGAAGTAATCATTCGTTAAGAAAACTAATTGGTTAAAGCTTTTATTCTTGTGTAACTAATTAACTGAAGATAAGGGGGACAAGTTCTCGCATGTATCAGTTCAGTTATGGTGAGAACTGAACTGATAAATACTCGAACTGATTAAGTCAGTTTAAAGCTAGGGGCTAACCATTAGAGTACACAAGATATGTTTATGAATGTTCGGAAACTTCAACTGCTCTTACGTCACCCATTCTACCACCTCGGGTATGATGCATTAGAAGAGTTAAATTTATACAACACCTTGTATAAACCCACCCAGCTTAGGACTTACACATTGCCTAACTGAACTCATAGTCTAGACTGAAGGCTTCACCTTCCAGTCAACATTTGTTTAACGTCTGTGTGTCAAAGACTACATACACATGTTTTACGTCTGTGTGCAAGACGGGATTTAAGTGGTGGTGAGTGTGTGTGTATGTGAACTGATCTCTGAAAACTACCCGAAAGGTGTTCTCACACACTGAGGGAAATAGGCTTCTAATCTAAGTTGATAACACATTGAAGTGTTCCCTCTGGGCTGATAGCTGATTGCTTCTCTCTTGTAAGCTGATATGCAATATACGTACCCTTATTCTTTTCACTTGTCAATTCTCATCACGGTCTTCACTGAGTTATTGTGACTGTTGCATTTTGAATATGTTCCTCAAAATCCATTCCGGAACTTTTGTCTTTTTTAAGCTTTGATGCAACGTCTCTTATTGTACTTTGATAGTATATTTGCTTTGTACCTTTGTGCATAGCTGGCATCCACTAAAATACAAAGCTTGTTTTGATCTGCAACTAATTGGTTATGGCTGATGCTCTGAACTGGTCATCTGAACTGATCTTCAGTTGGGCTGGTGAAATCAGTTGAATCGTCAGTTGAACTGGTCAGCATGACTCTTCATCAGTTGAACACTTTATCAGCTGGTCGAGCTTTTGAAGATCTTCTGCTGAACCATCCATCAGCTGGACAATCAGTTGAACTGTTCGTTTACATTTTAGTTCGACTGGTTCAGTTTTGCGATCAGTTGGACGTCTTCAGTTTGTGATTTTGACAGCTCGTAACTGATCTCAGCTCCAATTTTGGCTCGATAACTTATCAGTTTCAGCTACCTGCGCACTCAGTTAAATACATTAGAAACAAAATAACAAGTTTTGTTAACATCAAAATCAAGATTTTGAACATGAAATGTTCCAACAGTTGGCAATTCCAAATAAGAACATTCATTGAAAAAAATGACTAAATTGATCGAGACAGTTCTATTCTAGTGAGACAAATACTATAAAAATCTTGGGAGTCAGCGTTGTTGGGTACTAAATTTCCCCATGGCGTCTCCCGAATAAATTTATCATCATCCCTATCACTTTCCACTTCCATATTTATATCCTCTCTTTCCTCACAAGTGCCGTTACCCTCCTAATGATGCTCATTCACTGTTGTGCTTTTAAAGAGGTTGCAATTTTCCAGAATATCCTTGTCCTTTGTATTTTTTATTACTTCCTTAAATAGTTATGATGTTAAGAAACATAAAAAACTAATTATTTAAAATGAAAATTCAATAATATCTTTTAGTGATAGTAAGCACATTCTTAAATGATTGAATGATTTTGACTTACAGATTTTTTAACATAATCAATTATCAATGTACATTTATAATATAATAATTATAATAGATTTTAAACATACAGAATATTACATGGCAAAAACTTGTGTGAGACAGTCTTACAGGTCGTATGTTGCACTACAAGAATTGATTTATAATGACAAAAAATTAATGAAGGTGTGAAAAACGGGTCACTAAAAACATAATTTTTGAAGTTTTTATGAGGGTAAAAAAAACCATTATTAAAGAGTTAAATTATTAGTGACGAATTCTCAATTTCGTAGCTATAGATAACTAATCCCGTCATTATGTAAATACAAAAAAATCCCTCTCAAAATTGCCTACATATTTTAGGCGCCATGTATAAAATAATTTCCCTCCAATCACCCTTACAGATTTTAGGCACCTACATAATCCATTTTTATTTTTCATTATTAAAAAATTTAAACATGGAGGGGATGGGAGGGTTTACACGTACACGTACAGATTAATTAAAAACATCTTCCCAAATATCTTTTACCCCAAATACAATTTTACCTTCAATTAATCTGTACGTGTAAACCCTCCCATCCCCTCCCCTCCGACTTCGATTTTTTTTTCCACCTACATATTTTTCTCTCCTCTCATAATCACTTATCTTTCATTCTCGGTGCTCTCTCATACTCGGTGCGACTGAGAGAAGGGGAATCCTAGCGGCGGCGTTTGTGAAAGACGTATAAGGTTGCCTCTCCCAGTGAAAAAAGGTGCGAATTTTTTTCAGTTAGATCTGGTATTGATGCTTCTGTTATTGAATATATCTGAACACGTTTCTCATTGATGTGTTAATGGATTTGGTGTTTGTATAATTTTAGATTTCTTTTAATCGGAGAATGGCGTAAGAATTGTGATATTTTAATTATGGACTTGGGCTGGTTTAATTTTTATTCTGGACTTGGGCTAAACCTGGAATTGGGCAGATTTTAAAATAACAATTGTGCAGAAGCGCATAAGCGATCGCTCCAACATCCCAACAGAAGCGCCCAGAAGCGTGCGCTTCATCAATCTGATGGGCTTCGGCTCAATATGAAGCGCTACCAAGTCGCCTCGCCTCGTTTTGCGCTTAAGCGAGCGAGGCGAGCGCTTTTTACAACTATGGTCCATAGTTTGTTGAAAAATGGAATTATCTAATGTATTTTAAAAAGCGAAACCAACTTAGTTATGCTTTTTTTATTTATTTAGTTATTAAAGTGGGAAGAGAATATGAGTGGTAATAATTAGCCAACCACTCCCGGAAGAGAATATGAGTGTTTTGGACCACAGTGCCATAGTCATGTCTTTGGTTTTGGAGGTGGAATGAAAAGAAAACACTTTAATTGTTCACAAGCTGCTTATACAAAAGATCTTGAGGCTAAGCTCCATGAGAAGGAAGAAGAAAATAATAACCTTAAGAGACGCATGGATGGAATTGAAAGTAGATTATCCAAAATCGAGAATGAAAACCAAGAAACTTCATATGCACCTACAATGGCTGGTGAAGGTGTGTTGTGCTACCTTGAATTTTTACTACAGATATTTTACTTCAGGTTTATACATTATTCTACATTTATTCTTTTTTGGGAGTTTGCTAGTTTTGTGTATTAGGCTTCTACCCATGATATAATGTCCCTTTAACTTGTAAGATCAAAGGTTAATGATATACTGAGTCTTTGTGTATCTCCATGTTTTCTTGTAGATATTTTGATCTATTTTAGTGAATCCAACTTCTAATGAGACAACATCGTTTTGTCTTTTATGTGGGTTATTAGTTGAGGATTGTTGTGCTAAAGAGTTGGAATCAAAGGATCATTTAAGCAACTCGAAATTGTGTTTGTGGCTTCTAAAAATTTTCTCAATAAAAAAGTGTACACTTGTTTAACATCAATATTTGAGGCTTCATGTGTTTGGTCTATCTGCATAATTTTCTGGCATTCGCTTTTTGTATGAGATTAATACTTTTGATAAGAGGTTTTTTTTTTTTTTTTTTGGAATTTGGGATTTTGTGTTGACATGTATATAGACTTTAGTTTTTAATTATTTAAAAATTCACTTCACAAGTGTTTGACATAATATATCATTGTTTTATGGATATTTTGTTTATAAATTTCGACATCAAGAAAGTTTTCACTCTTACTTTATGTTTGTTTACATCTTTATTTTAATTTATTTTTTCTATTTTTGTTTTACAGATGACACATTGCCTTAATCTGATGTCGTGTTTCAAAGAAGAATTCAAGCGTTGATTATGAAATGAGTACATGATATTTTGAAGCAACTACTAAGTGATCACCATTTATGGTCCTAAAATATTTTTGTACTCCAAAGAGTAGATATTAGGAAATACTTCAAGTATCCATCAAAATGGAACTCATGTTTTGGAACAAATTGCAATTCTGTATTTTTTGAATATATGAATAGATATGGATGCATTTGTTTATATAAAATCTTTTGTTCAAAAAAAAATTACTTGTTCCAGATTTCATATTTTTTTATTAATGTTATCTTTTAATATAATGACAAATTAATATAAAATAATTATTATAAATTTCATCACAATTAAAAATATTTTTTAACGAGGGTAATTAATGATTTAATGAGAGGTAATTTCGTAGTTAAATCGATTTTTAGTGAGGGGCTAATAACTAATATTTATAATAAATTTCATCAATAAAATAACATATAGTGAGGGCTAAATAATGATATAATGAGGAGATGTGTTGTCATTAAAATATTATTAAATGAGAGGCAAATGGTAGTATAATGATGAAAAATTTCGTCATTTTAATGACGGTATAATTTCATCATTAAATATGTTATAACAATAATGACAGGATTCCTTTACCGTAATTAATTACTTTTACCTAGGATGGCAATAATGAAGGTACATAACGGGAAATTTCCCGTCATTAAAAGTTTTTTATGACAAGTTTTGGACATTTATTGACGATATTTCCCGTCATTATAGATCAATTTTCTTGTAGTTGTGAGACAGATTTCTTATTTGGGTCATCTATGAAAAAGTATTACTTTTTATGCTAAGAATATTATTTTTTATTGTGAATATCAGTAAGGTTGACCCGTCTCACAAATAAATATTCGCGAGACCGTCTCACAAGAGACTTACTCGTATTACAGTCACTTAAAATTCATACTTCATATCACTTTCTAACTTAGATATGTCTATTCAGATTTAAACTAAGATGTTATAAGAGTATTTTTTTAATCAAATAGTTGGTTCTTACAAAATTTGTATATTTCATAAGTTGGTATGTCATGGACTTGGTACATATATGGGTTTCAGTCTGGCCGAGTCAAAATGATAACACAATCGATAAGGACATAATTCGGAAAGTCAAGGATAAAATTACAAATTAACATAGGCAACCCAAATCGGTGACGTCAAGATAATAAAGCGTAAATTACATCACCAAAACTGAAAAATGCGGAAAATGTAAAATCAATTAGAAATGTTTTTTTTTTTCAAAAATCAGACCTAAATAGATTAATGTATATTTTTTTTATGTGTAGTACACGATTTTAATATGGCTTATTTAGGGAGTGTATTCATTCTATATTTTAAAAGACTTTTAATGACTTTTCTAAAATGATGTATTTTTGTGGCGTTGATGGATTTTTATTGGCTTCTATAGAATCTCATAAAATTGTGAAAAAAAATTCATAGAATCTTATAGAATTTTTTCAAGATTTTTCATAGAATTATGTGCATTTTTTAATTTATAATTGTGATTTATTTTTTTATTAATTTATTTTAAATAATTTTTGGACATAACTAGATAATTAACTTCTTCAATTTTAAATTATTAATTTTATTTATGATGTTTCATATAATTGTTTTAATCCAATGACCATAATTTATCCCAAATACAACAACAACAGTGATGCCTAAATTCATCAATCTTCTCATCGTTCAGTTGATAGGAATTTTCTCTGAACATGGTATAAGCTGCTGCCGCTAAACAGTAAACTGCACATTCACTATTGCAATAAAAAACAAACATAAAATGTACATTGATATACATTAAACAATAATGAAATAATAATTTTTAAAATAAAAAAATTTAACCTGATTTTTTGAGTAGGAAAATTATCTGGCCTAACTATATTCTATCTTTCAGAAGCATCACTGACACCCAACATATGTGGAAGCATAAGAGAAAAATGGTTAATAAGTTTAAGCAATGTCTTGACCGACCTATCTACGTTGCGGTCTGAATCCATGATTGTGATCTTCTTAAAGTTAGGCAAAACTTTTAACAAAACCCAATGTCCGGGAAGATGAAAGTGTATCAAATTATTTTGGCTTTATTCCATGGAATAGCTAACCACTCACCAATTTCTGCTATCACATAGGACATCAAACAGTCTATATTATTATGCATGCCCTCATTGAAAGCACTCGAAACCAGCTGATGAAAATCGACGTCCATCAATGACACCTCTTGTGACATTAAATGTGAGTACATCTTTTGTAATTGGAGTAACCCTCGACAACATTCTTGAATATGCTGAAAATGATAAAGTGAAATATGTTAATTACTAACTCAATGTAATAAACAAAAAAAGAAAATAATAAAAAACTTAACGTCTCATTCAACCAACAAGAAGGTGTCCTCAATTCAAGAAACCACGTTCTATCGTAGGACGAGTACAACCCAGATATCATCGTATTTTCCATACAAGAATTAATCTCAGCACTTACTAGAGCCCACGATCTATTGGCGAATATTCTAGATTTCTTCTCAAAAGACATAGTTATCGTATCATTCATAAGAAGATGATGCAGTTTCTCATCTGTCATAGGCTTTTCCTCCACTGTGAACAATCTTAACTTATGGCCCGAAATTTTATCAAAAGCACGAGTCAAAGACGGATCGCTCACAAGTGTCATATTTGGATCCACCTCATCCATTCTCATCAATGGAGTCCCTTCATGTGTTTGCCTTGATGTCTCGCCATAATCCGAGACAACAATACATACAATTTTGTCATTTTCCATAGTAACAATTAAAAACCATATAAATATCGATAAAAGTTACCAACATTGGCACTCAGTGGAGGCAATATCCCAAACATATCCTTCAAACTCGAGATATCAGTATGCATATATTCCAATAGATTCATAATCTCGGCTTGGTATTTTTGCATAGTCGCAACTTTATCCTCCAAACTTATCAAACGAACGTCATACATATCTGCAAGAGATGTATGATATCTATGCATAGATATATGTCTCTTGTCAGTCAATGGATGAGACGGTTGATTCATGTTTGAAGGACCACCAGATGGCAAAGAATATTTTCGGACTTTATCTCGAGATGATCTTGAGAATGGCCGAGAAAACTGTTGATCTTCAGTCTATACACCCACTTCATCCTTTTGCATCGTCCAATGGATCTTGACTGCACACTACTTTAATACCCTGGCTAATCAACTCCGTAATGCGATTGATTACCACATTAATAGAATCAACAAAATCGTCAGTCAAATAATGCACAGACAACAGCTCCTCTGTGGTGGGAATGAGGATCCCCAAAATATCTTATATTAATCATTAAAATTAAACATGAAAATTAGTTAACAATTAACAAAAAATGTATTAGATAATATTGTTGTAACTTTTCAAGTTCGCAATCTTGATTTTGATATTAACAAAACTTGTTAATTTTTGTTACTAATAATCTACCTTAGTGTGCAAAAGCTAGGATTATTCACGAGCTGTTTACATCGCAAGCTGAAGACCCAACTGATCGCACAAATTGAATCAGTTTAACTGTTACGTCAATTGAGCTGTCCAGCTGATTGTCCAGTTGATTGGTGGTTCAGCAGGAAAACCTCAGAAGCCTGGCCAGCCAGAGGATTGTTCAACTGATGAAGAAAACCAGCTGATCAGTTCAACTGAACGAGAGTGAAATCAGTTCAACTGATGAGTCAACTGATTTCACCAGCCCAACTGAAGATCAGTTCAGCAGACCAGTTCGGAGCATCAGTTAGAATCTTTCAGTTGTAGATGAAGACAAATTCTTTCAGTGGATTACAGCTGTGCGTGAAGGTACAAAGCCATTATTCAGTCAAAGCACAATAATGGACGTTGCATCAGAGCATTAAAAACAAAACGTTTCAGAAGGGCAATCGAAAAGTCGAGACACAAAGTCCAAGAAACGAACTCAAGATGCAACATATACAATAAATGATTCTCACTGTATGTTCAATTTTCCTGTCTATATAAAGAGAAGATTAGTGAAGAATCAATAAGAAGAACGATATACAGAAACAAAAATCTTCAACGCAAACAAGAGAGACAAGAAGCACATCAACTTTCAGAAGCAATCAGCCCAAATGGATACTTTAACGTGTTATTTGCTTAGTTTAGAAGCTTATTTCCCTCAGTGTGTGAGAACATCCTTGTTCAGTTCTAACACACAAACACTCTCAACCACTCAAATACAGTCTTACACAAAGAAGTTAAACTTGTGTAAGTAGTCTTTGACACATAGACGTTAAAAAAGTGTTGGCTGGAAGGTGCTGCCTTCAATCGTAGCTAGAAGTTCAGTTTAGGCAATAGTGTAAGTCCTAGCTGAGTGAGTTTGTACAAAGTATTGTATAAATCAAAGTTTTCTAGTGGATCCTATCCTAGGCGGTAGAAGGGGTGACGTAGGAGTAGTTGAAGTGTCTGAACATCCATAAACATATCTTGTGTATTTAACTGATTAACTGATGTTTTCAAACTGTTTGGATCAGTTAAAGTATCCGTCAGTTCAGTTGTCACCATAACTGAACTGATGAATGCAAAAATTAATCTACCTTTTTCGGTTATTCAGTTAAATGAGTTAAAATGTTTTCTAATATAACAGCCTTCTTCACGAAGAATTACTTCGAGTTTCTTCCGCTTAGTTTTAAACCAAACTTGATTCAATTCATCGGTGTTAACATTCTTAGAACATGAGCTATTACAGCTCATTGGAGAATATAGAGTTTGAAATGCATTCAAAGGCACTAGCACACTCGTACCTTCAAATACAAAAGTAAATAAAATGAATTTTTTGTATTTACCTTGATATATACATTTTTAAATGCTTTGTTCACATTATCCATGGAAGGGAAATGGTTCTTACTCTATATCATAGTCAACCTATGAATAATCCGAGGTATCGGTACATTGAGACCTTCTCTACGTCTAGCGAACACTTCAACAATTGCTGAAAAATATTCATAGACCAAAATCTAGCACAAAAAAATAAACACATTTATTAGTATGATATAAAATAACAAGGATATTTCATATAATGAACAATATTTAGTTACCTATAAAGGATGAATAAATCTACTTATATGGAAGCTACCGCACCCACTGAAATCTGGATCATTCTCACGGCGTGCTACCAAATTTTCATAGCTTATGAACTTATTTTTAAGATCTTTTCTAAGTCTATAAAGTACTTAATCGAAAGCTGTGAGAACCAACTTTTTTTCCCATATGATTATTCAATTCTAAGGAAATTTAAGAGTAGAGGATATTCTTTTTGGATTATTGTGTTAAAATAAGGGATGTATATTGGAGAATATTTTATGGAAAATCTTTAATGTCAAGATATTATTACATGCACTTGTACAAGCCTAATTTCGAAATTTTGGGGAGGATTTTTACAAGATTTGGGATATCATACAAGTAGAGGAATTAAGGTTAAATCTTACTAGAGATTTTCGAAATTCCCTATAATATATGGCTAGTTATTGTGATAGATAGATTCTTGGTTACTTGGAAGCAAATAATCAAGATTGCTCAAAAATCCTCTCCACCTAGCAACACCAATTTCGAATCAATGGAGGGCAAGGAGATCAAGGAATAAATCACACCAATTTGGTAGCTGAATTTTCGATTGTTAGCAAGGGGAATTGGAGGCAAATGTTGTGAGATTTGAGGCAATATTGAGCATGATTTAAATGTCATACTCAGCCTCATCTCTCTCCCCTATAAATAGTCCATCAACACCTAGCATTCCTACACTAATTTTCGAAAATCCCTTGCTGCATATTCTCGAAATTCAGCAGCTTCTACATTGCCGAAACTCTGTCCAAAAATCGTCGAAAAGTTAGCCTAAAAATCGAATCCGAAGCGCCGTCGGAGCAAGATCGAGAAGCGATCCAAATTTCCCGAAGCCAAGCATCCACATTTCTTTTGCAATCAAAATACTATAAGTGGGCTTGTTTTTAAAACTTAAATTTCGGTTTTATGCATATCAAATTTTGGTTTTTTGTTTTAAAAATTCGGTTGAGCTCCGTCTCTCGTCTATATGTTTTTACGAAATTGGTACGTTTATGTGTTGACACTGCGAGGATTCCCTGAAAATGGGTGGAAATAGAACTGTTTTATGACCTCGCCTCCTTAGAGGATTAAACATAGGGACTGACGTCAGTAAACCGTTAAAGGTGAAAAATCGCAGTGTTATTATGATGTGAATATGATGTTACGATTATGAAAAACATGCTGTATTTATATGTAAATTTCGAAAATGATGGAAAATTTTATATTGTATTCAAACGCCCCCATTTACTAAGTATTTCCCAAACTACTCATCCCCCTTACTCTCCCCTCCCAGATAAGTCCGAAGAACAGGTTGAGGGTGAAGAGTCTGGACAGTTTTGGGGCTGGTGATTTGCAAGATTAGTAATAGATGTTATTTCAAATTTTATGATTTAATGAATTGTAAGACGCTCCGCATTGATCACTATTTCGTTTGGATTTCGTTATTGTCAAGACAATTGTTGTTACATTTAAATTATGAATTATAAACTGGTTTGGTTTATACTGTGCTACAAAAGCTTGTTGTTTCGATTGTGTGCTTGTTAAACAACGCCGGTATCAATCCCGAGTTTCGGGGCGTGACGTTTAAGTGGTATCAGAGCCGCCAAGTTCATAATCCGGTTGGGGAAAATGAGAAAATTTTTACAAAAAAAAAAAAAATCGGTGGGATTTTTGAGAAAGACCGATGCTATCCCCTCCAAAATGGTCCAAAAAGTGGAAATCACCATTTTTCTTGAAGTAGGGGCTGAAATCGCGAAATTCCTCCGTTTAGGCCTCCGAAACGTCGTTTTTGCCGTTTTAGGAAATATTCGTAGACCCTACAACTTCTCGTAGGAAATTCTGAATTCGATTCCGTCGATTGTTCTGGAATCCTCTCGACATATGCTTCGAACCCATATGTCTAATTCCAAACTTTCCATTTTTGGAAAAAAATATTGAGGTAATTTTTGAAAATTTCATATATATTGTATATTGTCCCTTGTTATATGTTGTCTCTTTTCGATTCTGAGCATTTCTATTTTTGATTTCAGGAAATGGCTCCATCTACTCCCATGCAACCCCACACCCGTGCCCAAGCTGTCATTCGTCTGAAGGAGCTTGCCCTTCACTATCTGTAACGACCCGTATTTTCATACTTAAAATTTGCGGAAAAATTAAAAATTTTCTTTAATAGAAACGTCCATACGGTCGTCACTCATCATTCATAAAGTATCTTTGAAATCAACCATCACAATTAAAATTTGCTAAAAGAAAAAGCTGTCTCAAAATGTATCACAATCCACTCATAAAATCAGAGTATAAATGTTTTCATGCTTAAAATCTTAAAATAACGTAGGCGGTCCTCGGGTCTAGCCTCCCACTCAGTCCAAGCCTGCCCCTTGGTTGCCACCTCCCGTCTCCTCATCAACATAGTCACCTGCATCGATCAAGTCTAGTGAGTCTAGAGACTCAACACGTATAAACTGGGAAGTAACAAGTACTAAATAATAAAGCCACATACAACTTTAAAATAGAACCTAAATATCTTGAAACTTGAACTAGCATAATAGACTTGAACATAAGTACGTACATAACTAGACGTGCTATCAACATCAACTTTCATAAACATACTGCATACTTAAACATACGTAACTTCATCATTTTGCGTAGAGGATGTTTCAAAGCAAGTGACTCATAACGTAATAAATGTCTGATCAGACAAACCACAGTACTGGGCTGACAGGGACGTATCCACTGCCACATACATAAGATCCCCGTTCATAATTTAACGGGCTGGTTGGTCCCCGTTCATAATTTAACGCTTTCCAACCATGATCTAACCCGTTCATAATTTAACGGGCGGATTGGTCCCCGTTCATAATTTAACGCTTTCCAATCCTAAACATACTTCGGTCACAAGACATTTAGCATACCTTAAAAACTTAAAATATTTTCTTTGCACGTCAACATACTTACTTGGCGTTGAGGGATTCGTTGGAACTTCGATCGGGGCCGTTGCTGCACACTAACATGAATTTGCATAACTTAAATGTAGAAATCATACTTACTCTCAAGTTCAATCCTTACTTAGGGCATTCTAAAATTTCCCATAGCACGACCCTGGATAATCCTTGCACTAAACCATGACATCAAACCCCGAAAATAACTTACAAATCTTTCCCAAACAGTGAGTACACGGATCCCTACCCCGGGTCCGTGTACGGGTCCGTCTAGGTGCGGTGAAGTGATACTCAGAAGGAAGGAGGGATACGGACCCCGTGCCTACCTCCGTGTAGGGGTCCGTGTAGACTCGGGTGAAAGACTCCAGGAAAAAGGGTGGACACGGACCCCGTGCCAGGGTCCGTGTAAGGGTCCGTGTAGACTCTGGAAAGAAAACACTCCGGAAGAACAAAGGCACGGACCCCGTGTCAGGGTTCGTCCCCGGGTCCGTGTACCTGCGGGACCTCGAAGTTACGTAAAATTTTGTACATGTTTTGCTCAACTTTCTAGACTCGGTTGCACGGACTATGCAACGACACCCCGAGACCCATCCTAGCACGCTATGACATCAAAACATTATCGTATCAGTTCCCAGAGCGACGACGCTCGCCCTACGACACATACCATTCAAAACATGGCATTTGACATTAAAACGTTACCTACGACTTCTAGAGTGTACGAGTACCTATCGACACGAAACGACATGTCAAATAACAACCCAACGTCATAATAATCATACCTAGGTGCAACAACGATCGCACGTCGATCTCCAACGAAGCCTGCAACAAATAAACTCGAGAACACATATTTTCATAAAAGTCGCAGTTTGAGCAGTCCCACGAAAAACGCCATAACTCACTCAATTTTCGTCCAAAAATTTCGAATCATATAACAAATCGAAGGTATCGAAAAGTTCTACAATTTTGTAATTGAAAGTTTTCTCAAAATCTCGACGGAAAAATCGCAGTTTTAAGAAGAACAGCAAAAACGAGTTTTGGATCTAAAAATCTTTCTTCAAAATCGATCCAAACGAATAACCGCTCAAACTACTACACTTCATACATGGTTTTACGCATAAAAACAACGCAACACATATTATGACATGATCGATGCATCAAGAACAGAATATACGTGCTTTTTTGATATTAAAAATACCGTGACGACGATACCGAAGCGAGAAGGAAGCGAGGCTTGATCCGGGACGAACGTGGCACCGATTTCTTGCAATAAAATCCACCGAAACTTGCAGGGAAAAATAATAGGGGAGGGGCGGCTGCTCGAAGGAGAAGAACCCTAAACTTTTCTATCTTTTAAAATCTGAAAAATAACTAGTGTGTGTTGTGTATGTTATACGTGAGTTTTAGTGTGTGTAAACATGTGTGTGTGTGTGCGTTTAGAAGGTAATTAAGGGGAGATAATTTAGAGTAATTAATAATTAGCACTAATAATAATAAAAAAAATATACTAACTCTCCCTTAACTTAACAACACCTCTAATAAAATTAAAAAGGGTACATGATCTAGACTTTAAAAGTTTTTAAAATTCAAAACTCACCTAACAATTAAATTAGACTTTTAAAATACCAAAACTTAATAAATCATTCAAAATGCCCCCTCCTTAACTTAAAAATAAAATACCACATTTAAAAAAAAATTGCCACCAATCGTCGCCGGTCTCTTTTCCTCAATCTCGTCTCGAATAATCGCCTGAAACATGAAACTTGAAAGACATTTTAACGTGCATCACATATACATAAATAATTTAAAATAATGCATTTAAATAAATCATGCATCGCTAACACTCATTTAAAATTAATTTAAATGATTTAATAATTAAATAAATGCATGGGTTATACGTGTATTAAATTTGGACACTACACTATCAGTCCTATCATATTCAGCGACTTAGAGCCAAATTGAGTGAGAGGAGGAGTGAGGTCGAAACTTTAGCCGCTAAGAAAAAGGAGACTCAGGTCCGCCTTAACCAATCGATCTATCAGGGTGAGCTAGTTAGAGGTGATAACATGGACCTAAAAGATGTCATAGAACAGTGCAAGTATCAGCATGAAAAGTTACGAGAGGATACAGAGCGTTATCGCAAGGATCTGGAGGAAGATAAACAGCAGAATGCCAAGGGTAAGAGGAGATTGGAGAATTCGTGTGAGGCCATGAACAACATCGCGTATGTAAACCAACGTCTGATACAACATGTTGAAGCTCTAAAGGACCAATCAAGCAGAAAAAACAGTACCATCTGCAGTATCAGCAACATTAGAATGACGAGATTGACGTGACTGAAGAGGAGATACAAGGACTCAAGGCACAGGTGGCACAACTCACGGAAGAGAACGCCCAATTCACCCATATGGTGGGGATACTTCAAGAGGAAGAGCCAGAGGAAGAACCAGAAGAAAAGGAGACGATAGAGATAGATGAGCCTATAGCTGCAGTAGGAGATGGAGAGTTATATGATTAGAGCATCCTAGTGACCTTTCCTTATTACTAGGAGTTTATATTTCCATTGTTGCTATTTTATTTCAGTCAGTACGATTTGTTTCCATTCAGTACTATTTGTTGCATTCAGTTGTTCCTCTATTTAAAAAAATTTAATAAAAGTTATATTTATTTATCTCTGTTGTTCCAGCATAAATTATTTATTCAATTCTGTCGTTATGCACAACAAAGTCTTAGAAACATTTAATTGTAGGAAATGGCTGGTAGACCCCCAAGGCAAAACCGCAACCCCCGTTATGCTAACAACGACAATGCCCACGAAGATGACAATGGACCACCACCTGGGTTCAGTCTTAACCAGGCCGACCTGATGGCTATAGCCACAATCGTGGCGACGACAATGCAAGGGTTAGTTAACCCAAACACCAATCAACCACCACCACCTCCACCACAGCACGGAGTCAAGTTCCATTATGAATCACTGTGCAAGAAAATGTGCCCAACTTTCAGTGGCACTGCAGACCCCGAAGTTAGCCAGAACTGGTTCATAAGCGTGGAAACTCAGCTGCGACTGTTGAAAGTCCCTGAGGTACTAAAAGTGGATTTGGTTGTGCCTTTCCTGGAGGATAGAGCAGGCAAGTGGTGGAAATCAATCTCACCAGCCATGACAGCTGCAGGACCAGTCACTTGGCAGCAACTAATCACTTGGCAGCATTTTAGAGAAGCTTTTCTGAAACAATATTATCCCGCCGAGGTTAGACAGCAGAAACTGAGTAAGTTTGAAAATTTCAGTCCAGCTCCAGACATGTCAGTTGTGGAATACACCTCCCAGTTCAATGCCTTAGATCTTATGCTCCGACAATCATGGCGGACGAAGTTCTGAAATTGCATCGCTTTAAAGAAAGGATTGAACAGTAGGATCCAATCAGCTCTAGCAGTCTACCAACCTGCGAATTTTTCAGACCTAATGGGTGCAGCTATCCAAGCTGAAACTGATATCCTGTGCCGGGAGAAGGAATTTAAGAACAAAAGACCTATGAATAGTCAGTCCTCGCATAGCAGTCAGACTTTCAAGAAGCCTAACCAGTCTGGTGGACCGTCTAAGGGGCATGCGCCTGCCACAAGCTACCAAGCTATTAAGCCTTGCCCAACTTGCCACTTACGACACCTGGGAGAGTGTCGTAGAGTGACCGGTGTCTGCTTTGGATGCGGGAAACCAGGACACCGTATGGCAGAATGTCCAAACACCACCAACAGGACAAGTGGACTGGGTAAAGGATACGAGTCAAACTCAGGGATGAATGCCAATAAGCCATGGGAGAACAAACCGAATGCCAAGGTGTTTGCCATCACGCAAGAGGAGGCAGTCGACGCGAACGATGTCGTGTTAGGTACCATATTTATTCAGCAAGTGCCTGCTTATGTGTTATTTGATTGTGGTGTTACACTATGTCTAAGAGATTTGCTAAGAAGTTAAGATGTAAGCCCGAGAAACTAAATGAGCCCTTTCGAATAGCCACACCAACAAGTAGGGCCATTGAAACTCACGAAATTTACAGAGATTGTAAAATCAGTATTGGTGACCAGAATTTTAGCGCCGACTTGATACAATTGATCATGATCGATTTCGACATCATCTTAGGAATGGATTGGTTAGCAAGAAACAGTGCGATAGTAGATTTTAAGGGAAAGAGAGTCAATCTCAGAACCCAGATCGGGAAAAAGTCGTATTTCACGGTAAATCCAAGGAACGGAAATCGCTGCTTTCCGTCTCTCAAGCTTGGAAAGCCATGAAATCCGGAGAAGACATTTACCTAACAATGGTCAGTGAAATAAAAGAAGAAGTCGAACTGAAACAGGAGGACATCCCGATAGTGAGAGAATTCCCAGATGTTTTTCCAGAAGAACTCTCTGGGACGGTCCGAACCGTGAATTGGAGTTCGAGATCAATCTGGTTCCCGGTGTTGTACCAATCTCTAAAGCACCTTACAGAATGGCACCAGCCGAACTTAAGGAGCTAAAAGAACAACTCCAAGAATTGCTAGATAAAAGGCAAATTCGACCGAGTGTGTCCCCGTGGGAGCTCCAGTACTCTTCGTGAAGAAGAACGACAGGAGTATGAGATTGTGCATCGACTACAGAGAACAAAATAAGATAACAATCAAGAACATGTACCTTTTACCTCGGATAGATGATCTATTCGATCAGTTTAAAGGAGCCGTCGTCTTTTCTAAACTGGATCTGAGAACATATTACCACCAGTTGAAAGTCAGGGCTGAAGATATCCCCAAGACAACCTTTCGAACCCGGTATGGGCATTATGAATTCACAGTGATGTCTTTTGGTCTGACCAACGCACCGACAACATTCATGGATCTGATGAACATAGTATTCAAGCCATTCCTAGATCTGTTCATAGTGGTATTCATCGACGAAATCCTCGTCTATTCCCCTGATTAGACGAGCCACAAAGAGCACCTTCACCTTGCTCTGCAAAGTTTAAGAGAGAATAAGCTCTATGCCAAGTTTAGCAAGTGTGAATTCTGGCTACGGAGTGTGTCATTTCTAGGACACGTGATCTCGAAAGAAGGAGTGTCGGTGGATCCAAGGAAAGTGGAGGCAGTCACAGAGTGGCCGAAACCTAAGAACGCCACCGACATCAGAAGCTTTCTTGGATTGGCAGGTTACTACCGGAAGTTTGTCGAAGGGTTCTCCTCGATAGCCGTGCCACTGACGAAACTCACCCAAAAAAATTCTAAATTCATCTGGAGTGAGGATTGTGAGAAGAGTTTCCAGACATTGAAAGAGAAACTCGCATCCACGCCAGTGTTGATCCTGCCTGCAGAGATTAAAGATTTCACTATCTACAGTGACGCCTCTAATGTAGGCCTAGGATGTGTACTCATGCAGGAAGGAAGAGTGATCGCCTACGCATCAAGGCAATTAAAACCGCATGAGCAGAACTACCCTACTCATGATCTGGAACTAGCAGCGGTTGTCTTCGCCTTAGAGATTTGGAGGCACTACCTATGTGGCGCTAAATGTGAAATCTTCACAGACCATCAGAGCCTCAAGTACCTGTTCACCCAGAAGGAACTTAATATGAGGCAAAGGCGATGGATCGAACTTCTGAAGGATTATGACTTGACCATAAGCTACCATCCGGGTAAAGCAAACAAAGTGGCTGATGCGCTACGTCGGAAGGGCCCAGGCAAGATAACTCTAGCTTCCCTCTTGGCCCAGCCATGTCTGCAGGAGACCGTCAAGTTAAACCAAGATCGAGACCCGGTACTGACCAACTTAAGGAGCATGTTAGAGAAGGGAAGTCTCTGGATCATCAAATTGATGACAAGAGAATCCTAAGGATGAAAGGAAGACTGTGTGTGCCCGACAGCGATAACCTTCGCCAAGAGATAATGGCAAAGGCGCACAAATCAAAATTCTCAGTCCATCTAGGCAGTACAAAAATGTACAGGGACCTCAAAAATAGTTTCTGGTGGAATGGCATGAAAAGAGATGTAGCTGAATTCGTCTGCAGATGTCAGGTATGCCAGCAGGTCAAAGCAGAACACCAGCGACCTGGAGGATTACTGCAACCTCTGGAAATCCCCGAGTGGAAGTGGGAGCATATTTCCATGGACTTTGTGGTAGGATTGCCAAAGTCTAGGCAGAGCCACAATGGTATATGGGTAATCGTAGACAGATTCACGAAGACCGCAAACTTCCTACACGTCCGCATGAATTACAATCTCGACAAATTGGCTTCACTGTGCATGGACAACATTGTGAGACTGTATGGAGTGCCAGTGAGCATCCTATCTGATAGAGACCCGAGGTTCGTCTCGCGCTTTTGGAAGATCTTTTAAGAGGCCATGGGAACGAAAGTGACCATAAGTAAGGCCTATGCTACGAGCGTGCGCCCTTGAATTCAGTAGCAACTGGAGCACTCATCTACCCTTAATTGAGTTTGCATACAACAACAGCTATCACAGCAGCATCGGAATGGCTCCATACGAAGCCCTTTATTGAAGGAAATGTCGGTCACCACTTTACTGGGATGAAGTGGGAGAGAAATCCGTGGTGGGATCTGAGCTAATACAAATGACAGTGGACAAGGTTAAAATTGTCCAAGAAAAGATCAAGGCAGCTCAAGACCGACAGAAGAGTTGGGCAGATCTTAAAAGAAGGCCTGTAGAGTTCAATGTGGGCGAGAAGGCTTATGTAAAAGTCTCGCCTATGAGAGGAGTTGTCCGATTCAGTAAAGCCGGGAAACTGAACCCTCGTTGTGTTGGACCATTCGAAATCTTGGAAAAAAGTGGGCACGCTAGCATGCAGGCTGGCACTGCCACCAAACATGTCAAGGATCCACAACGTGTTCCATGTGTCCCAACTGAGAAGGTACATTCCAGACCCGAGTCACGTATTAGAGGTAGAACCGCTCTTGGTCGAAGAGAACTTGGGAGAAGAACTGAAATACAAAGAATTCCCTATTAGAATTGTGGACACCAAGGAATAAGTTCTTAGACGACGTATTATTCCCTACGTCAAGGTACAGTGGTCCAACCACACGGAGCTTACATTAAAAAAATTGATTCATTCTAAGTTTAGGAGGGAAAATCTGCACAAAAAAAAACAAAAAACAAAAATGTTATTAGATGTCAAAATTTTAAAACTAAATAATGTTTATTCATTTAAAAAATTGGGTCGAGTTACCTCGACCCTAAGGTGGGTCGAACTCATCTTTACACCACCCATGTGACACTGTAGGTCGAGCTCTTCACACCTAGACCCAACCTCCTGGGTAGATGCGAACAAAAAACAAAACAATAGATTTCACACCTCGATTCAGTAAAATTCAAAATAAAAAGTTAATTTCTTATCAATACGTGATTTTCGTTCTATTTTTTGTAGACGAATATTTTATAGACTCATTGTGAGCCAAAAACCAATACAATTGAGGTAAGGAGGGCTGAGAAGAAGATGTTTTGTGAAGATTGAGAAGAAATGAAGTGAGATGTTGATTTGGTCGAGTTGTGTAAGATTGAGCCGCGCTTTTTTATTTAATTAAATTATAAATTTATTATATATAAAATTAAAATAAATTAACGAAAAAAATAAATTTTAAATATTTTTTTAAAAAAATGAAAAAATAAGTTACATTCGCTCGCTTTATTTTTGTTTTTATTTTTTATTAAATTTAAGAATCACTTCCATCATCCCCTTTTCCTATTTTCCCCGACGGTTGTACGAGACACCCTATAAATATCAGAACAGTAACAAGAGAAGGGAAGGCGACAGGGAGTTTGGAATCCTAGTGATTGTACAACCAATAAAACTCTAGGTTCCTTTCTCTGTGATACTGTTCGCTGTCTAAAATATTTCGATCGAATACCGATTTCTAGGGTTTCTTTACGGTCCCACCATGGTAAGTGATTATAAGCTGTTATTTACCCTTCGCACATGCAAATTTATCGTTTTTGTCTTTAATTTGCTATAGTTTATGAAGTTCGCGAAATTTTCCAGCTAAATACACGTCTTCTTCATATATGAGCGGGTGATTGTTATTCTTGATGTTGCTGTCACTACTCATTAGTACTTTGTTTTAATTGCCAGTGCCCTGTTTCAACATTTAGCTAAATTAGCGACCTTCGGTGATGTGGATTGATTATATGAGGTGTTTTTTTTTCATGCAGAACAAGTTGGGTAGAGGACAACGCGACAAAGTGCAGCAATTCATCTCGATTACGGGGTCGAGGTGTCTTAAAGATCCTTTTTTATTTTCAATTTCTTTTGCTCTCGAGTGTTCATATATGTTGGATGGGTTTTGTGTGGGTATGTTGATGGTGCTAATTAGGTTTATGAGCAGTTGTTACCCGATCTGCCATATTCTTGCTTAATAGGTATTCAGATGGAATTTTGGAATTCAAAACTTCTATATGTTAGTTCAAATAGTCCAATTTGTTCTATCTATAACATTCACTCACTTAATTAGATTAGATATGATAATAATTATAAATGTTTTATGAAGGATCTTCGGTTGCCTGTAAGTAGTAAAATACTCCGAATGCTATATTATAGTTTCTAAAATGTCTATTGTAGCAAACTTCAAAATCTTTTCAGTTTTTAAATCAATCAGTAGACTATAATGCTTTGGAAACTTTAATTTTGGTGCTGTGGAATGTCATTAATATGATTCTCTGATCTTTGTATTTTAGGTGGTATGAATTGGTGAATGGTGTCTTAAGATGCAGTTTATCTTGTTTTTTACGTGTATTTACTTTGGATGCAGTGAAAAAGTTGCCATCCAGGCTCTGAAGTCCAGTGACTGGCAACTTGAAGGAGCATTTGATATATTTTACAGCCAGCCCAAAATTAAGTCATTTGCTGACACTAGGCACTTCGAGGAGCTCTACAATAGATACAAAGGTTCACCTTTTGAGAACTCGTAGTTGCAATGTCTGAAGGCATATAACTTTTTTCTTTTCCTTCTTATTTGTTATATATGAATTCAATTTTCACGACATTCTTCTTGATTTCTGTTTTCCTTTGAATTGGGAAAGCATTTGAAGTCTAATTCTTGGACTGTACAGTAATTCTTTGGCACATTTTTGCTGTTTTAGCGTGCAACCTTACGACAGTTTTTCATGGTGTTCAGATCCATTTTCTGATTTGATATTGGCTGATGGCATCACTCTCCTGTGCAATGATATTCAGGTAGACTTAACAACTACTCACTTTACAGTCTTTTGTTGATCATTCTGTAATTCTTGTTCAGAGAATTGGAGATGAGCATCCTCAGACATCCCCTGATGACATTTTTTGTGCCTTGTGGAATTTTTTGGATCACATTCTTTCATCTCTGTTGTTTTTATTTGTCTGTACCATCGAGTGCCATTTTTTAATGTTTTGATTGGCATTGAGTGTCATTTTTTAATAGTCTGCGGATTATATTCTTATTTGGCAGGTTAATCCTCAGGACATTGTCATGGTAAGTTCTAAAATGGTATTATCTGAAAATCTAGCATCACTTAACATTTTGCGTCATATTAATTAAGTATTCCCTCCCTCCCATATACAGACTTGTTTGCCTTTTCAACCATATTAAGTAAATCATTGGAAATTAAAGTTCATAAACAAACATTCAATTTTAATTTTTACCTGTATTTAATTCTTTCAAATGAGTTCACGTTTTCCAAAACTTAGTTAATAGTATACTCTAGTAAAAATAAGAAAAAATGCTACTAAATGTAAAATTGGACTATATGTTTTGGACAACCGAACAAGGAAAGTATGCCTAAATAATTGGGACAGAGGAATAATACTTTAAACAATGATAGTAGGTGAACCATAAAGATGCCAATATTTATTTTTAAGGGTTGTGCTAATATTTACCCAATTATTTTTAAACTTAAATCTGGACCTGCGAACTGCTGCTCAAGAGCACTATGGGATTTAGTGAAGTCACTGCAGCAATCAGTACTTAATTTGCTGTAACTAATAGAAATTATAGATCATGCGCTATTATTTTCAAATTCTTTTTGATATGTTGGATTTTGAGTTATGGGAAGGGATTTTCTTTAGCCATCCGACCTATCCTTAACAGATGCATTTTATTTTTTTCGTGTCTATCAAGTTTTTTCCTCCCTTGTTTTTACCCATTTATCATGACAAAGTATTTTTCATCAGCAAGTAAATTTATTGGGAAAAAAGAGTATACAACTACACTGGACATATCTACGAAAAGTGTTCCAAACCATGTATCAATCCATCTAAGAACAAAAGGGATGGGGACGACGAGTATAGTGATTCATAAACAACTAACTTAACATTGAGAAGGATATGGTGTGGGAAGGGCCACATTCATAACAGAAGTTTATATTGGTTTGGACTGCAGTTGGTTGTTTCGTGGCATATGAAGGCAGCCACCATGTGTGAATTCTCAAAGCAGGAGTTTATTGGTGGATTACAATCTCTTGGGTGAGTAGGTCAAAAACTTTTTTAGCCTTTTTTATCCAAATTTTCCTTTATCAAATTAATATGGAGTTGAACTTTTTGTCTAGCATAGTTTAAAGTTTACATTTCCATCGGCAGGATAGATTCTCTGGAGAAGTTCAGAGAAAGACTACCTTTTATGCATTCTGAACTGAAAGATGAACGTAGGTGATATGCATTTAGCTTTTTCTTACTCCAAAAGGTTTTTCAGTCACTTTCAGTGTGGGATATCCCAACCAAAGCCTCTTACAATTTATTACATTCTGAATGCTTTATTATATCTTTGTGGCGTTACCTGTGAAAAGTTACATGAAACAATAAGTTCTTTTATTTTATTATCTGTTGTGTGCTGGTAATTTTATTAAAAGAATATACGACCTCTAGAAGGTTTTATGTATATTTCAATTTTTCTGTCACTAAATTCGATGTATGCTTCTATTTGCCCAGAAAAGTTCCGAGAGATCTATAACTTCGCTTTTGGCTGGTCCAAGGAGAAGGTAAATGTTATTTGCTCTAATTACGTGAAGCAGTACTTTTTGGCTATATTTGGATGGAAAGATATGGTGAATTTAATTTAGAACTTGAAGGCAAATGCATTCAAATTGTTTGGTAAATGTTTAAATTTTTGGATTTTAATCCCTCGCTTAATTTAAGTTACTTTTTGCTTTAATTCAAATCGAGGAATTTCATAATTTCAATTGACGGGGTAATTTTGAACCTTTTCTTCTGAATCTATTTCTTTGACGAAATACTTTAATGCGATGGCAACTTTTGTCTCAACTGTATTAATGCTTAATGCCCGTGTATCGACTATTTTCTTATCTACTTGACAAGATATAATGTACATCATTCATCAAGATTATAAATTTCTTTCCTCAAATGTGAATTAGTTGAAAGTTCGTCTCAACACTTTGTTTATCTACGTTTTGTCCTATAATTCTCTTACCTGTTATTTTCATGTTCAATGTTTTGTTTTTGTGTCATTCTGTGATCATGCTGATGCATTTAGGTACCCGATGTTATGTCTTGATTTCAGGGTCAAAAGTCTTTGGCATTGGATACAGCCATTGGAATGTGGCAGCTGCTATTTGCGGAAAGGAAATGGCCATTGGTTGAGCATTGGTGCCAGTTCTTACAGGTGGAAAAAACTGAATTTCAATTCTATAAGTCGTGCTATTCATTTTTTGAAATTGTTTCCATGTAAATGCTGGTGAGGATAAAATCTAACATTCATGAACTCAATTTTATATAGTTTCGTATCATTAAGTAGAACTGAATGCCCCATGATAGCAAGTGATTGAAAATACGACATTATTAAAACTTAAAATCTGACGGTGAAAGTCCACTTTGATTTGAATTCTTTTGGTTTCTTTAGGCTTTCTATCTCTTTTATAGCAACGATAATTTGATCATAATTGAAATCTAGAAATAATGGAGATTTTGAGCAGGTCAATGCAAATGAATTCCTCGTTAGTCGTTGGTGACAAAAGCCCTTGTTAAGAGAATATTTGTGTGAGAGATATATCTTATTCTCTTTTGTGTTGCCGGGAGGGATTGACAAACAATACTACTACATTTTATTCCTCTAGTACAGGACAAACAGATATGACCGTTACTTTCATTTCTATCATTTTCAGTCAGAATATTGCTGTTTTGTTACTTTACGACACGTGTGGATATGGTGTTGACAAGCGAATCTGAATCTCCTCTCTGCACATTGGTGTGTGTGTTGCTATTAATTGGTGCGAGGTCCTTCATATCCTTCTCTCCAGCATTGACTGTCTATTGCTTGGGTATTCAGTTTTCTCTCCTGCCTTCTTCATCTAGCTCCTATCTTCTCATAACACTATGCGTCAGTGGGATTTCTCGACGTTGCCTTTTTTGAGATTTCCTAATAGGATGGGTAATCTGCTCGAGGGAGTTTTGTGGATCCCCTGTTGCTTGTCTGGTGGGAGAGTTTATGGTTGAACATAAATGGTTCATAATCAGACTAGGTAGTGGGGGGGACCTAAGTTTGTTTGATTTGAATGAACTAGAGGTAGTGTATGAGTGTTATGATAATTGGATTAGGAATTTTGGGCTCCTGTGGAACCTGTGGTCGACAGATTTGATTAAGATTATCAGGGATTCTTGTGGGGGTCTGCTGGAAATTAACCAAGTCACAGTTACAATTAAGGATTTATTTGCAGCCAAAATCAAGATGGTATGGCCTGAAGGTGGTTTTATTAATAGTATGTTGTGATTCTTGGTCTCCTGGATATTCGTGCATTGGACTTTGTTAATATAGCAGCTTACAAGTTCTTTGAACGACAATCATACATGCAGGTGGTGGTTCGGTTGGGTTGGGAAAATGAAAGTGTTTATGAAGGACACAGGGAAGGTGGTTCACCTAAATGTTCAGATAAGGTAGACGTGGATATTGTTACTGACTAGGAGGCAAAAAATGAGAAATCGATAATGGAAAAAAACGATTGCAACTGGGGTTTGTGTGAATGAAGGTTTGGCTATCTTTAAGTATATTAATAAGAATGGGGACTTTGGACATATTCACAACATCGAAGGCGTGAACTTGTTTTTTAGAGAAAATCGAGAGTGGGACAATCTTATCGGAAATGGGGAAAGTTCAGCAAATAAGTATTTTAGGTCAAAACCGATATTAGGAGGCAGACATATCAAGATTCTCAAGAGGATTATTCTTGAAAGGGTCGATGATTTTAGAAGAAGTTCTATTTAGAATATATACTACTAGTAAGATGTTGGAGGCACAAAGTTGCCTAGCTGTTTGTAGGGAGAAGGACATTGGAGCATGCTTTTGAGAATGTATGCTATAGAAGAAAGGCCCATACAACAAGTCGTAGAGACATCTCATATGCAGATAATTTCTCAAGAGTATATCCTCTAAGGTTGGGGGATCAGACGTTGGGTGGTGGAGGTCTTGGGGAGTGCAATAATCAAATGCATCATGATGTGATCAAAGATAGTTTCAGAGAGAGTTCATTGTAGCGCCCTTACCCGAGCCACTACTAAACAGACTAATAAGCATGCAAAATTTTAACATGATAACAACAATTAAATAGCGAAAACCAAATAACTTAAGAATTTTACAACCCAACCCGAAGGAATAAATAACAATAACCACAGTCTTATGCGTTTATACAACCATATCGAAAACATAATCTTGTACGAGAATAAGATAAACCAAATAAATCCTCCACTGGATCACCACCGAAAATCAAACTGCTCTAGCCACTGTCCTGGCCGTCCAAACCGTCCAACCTAAGACCTACTCCGTGGAATGGGGTGTCTAAGATGAAAACAAGGACGTGAGTGACAATAGCCCAATACAAGAATGTATGAGTATGAATATGCTCGGATGTCAAGGATCAAGTCAAGAATCTCATGCTCAGTCTAGAGGCGCTTGGATGTGTAGTCTTTGATCTGCACTAGGCATGTTTTGGCTCTCACATTCACCATCAAGACTTGGACCTACAATGTCCAGGGTCATCAGAGACTGCTGGTCCCGTCAGACACTGTAGCTCTCGATGCTCAACCGTCCACAATACAGAACAGAGCTGAGCGGCCCCAACAAACGAGGTATATCTCAAAAGATATCAGGCGCAACATGATATGTCATGCATAATATTCCAAAGCAGTTAAACATGCATCATGCAATAGATAAATATGCAGCGCATAAGTGTGTATATTACGCTTGGATATCTCAGTCAATACATCACGTACCTCACTAAAACAATCTAATAAAAGCTTGTCTGAACCTAGACAATACTAACATAATGAAATTACAATAAAGCCAGATCCTGAATTACCAAACATGCTTCAAAGTTCTTCTTAATGATCCTTAAATCATTTTTAAGGCTTCAGAATTATACTTGCGTCTGTCGTCGGCTGGATGATGATGTTCCGATCTACGTCCCGGTTCATCGATCCCTCCTCGAGTCGACACTAGCTCCAAAGCTTCCCGACACTAAAGTGCCCTAGAAACTGGCTAAAAAACCTAAGATATATAGCTAGAACTCGAGAGAGTAGCTGAAGGAAGCGGTGCAGGAAAAAAATGAAATCAACTTCCATTTACAAGATGCATTCGGACTAGTTTAGAAGATCCGAAACAATCTTATCTGTCTAGTGTTAGAAACTCATTCGTTGGATTTCTTGGGATAATGTACTCTGATGTAGATTATGTTGTCATTTTAAATTCGGTGGATCCCAATAGGTGGATCCCGAATTATGAATTCCTTAATAATGCTTAATTGACAACCCTTTAATCATCTCTTAATTATTACTTCATTCAAAATAAGGATTCGAGTCATTACATTCATAATCATCCCTGTTTGGCAGCCCAGTTAGCTTAGATACCTCAGTGCCCACTTTCTTGGGTATGGAGGACATACAAGGTTTTTTTGCCTTATCTCTAGGTTCTCAGCAAATGCGAATGCCGTGTACCAAGGTTTTTTCGGATCCTATAGTGAGAGAGGTTATTCCTTCTTGTCAGAATTCACCTCTAAAACAATATTTCTTTCTTAATTATTTGTTTCCTTCGTCTTTTTATGTTTTGGGTCTATCTAAGGGGTTATATGGAGACGGTGTGCAATCACTGATGGGTGAAAAGCCGGGTAAGTTGGTGGATAGCCATTCTAAGAATGAGAAGGGAAGGAGGATGTTTCAAGGGAATGCAGAGGGATCGACAATGCTTTGGTAGTGAAGATCACTTGTTTAGGTTGGGGGTTGAGAAGCTGCTTCTTGTGTATGAATAGGGACATTGAGAATCAACAAATCCAGAGAGTTAAAGAGGTTGACCTTTGGGACCAGTTATGAGAAAAGATCATCTCACAGGGGCTCTGCATACGTTAAATTAAGATTTTCTCTTGGAATATTAGGGGAAGAGGGACAGATAGACGTAGAGGATTAATTAGAGCAGTTTTACGAAAGAAGAAACTGAATGTAGTTGCCTTCAAGAAATTAAGAGAGAGTCGGTGGATAGGAGATTTATTGCAGGTCTGTGGAAGTCAAGGTTTGTTGAATTGTTATTACTATTTGCTATAGGTAGATCAGGGGGTATCTTTGTAATATGGGACCCTAGATTGGTTTCAGTTACGAATAATATGATCAGAGAATTCTCAGTTTCAGATAGTGACAAATGATGCTTTTCAGCATTACGAACCTTGTAAGCCGAAGGAGACATAATTTTTGGGATGAATTGACATGGTTGAGTGCAATGTGTGGGGTTAATTGGTGTTTAAGGGGAGATTAATGTTGTGAGATCGTTACGGGAAAAATGAATAGTACAACATTAACCACGAGCATGAAGTGTTTTGATTTGTTGATCAGGGATTTGGAGTTGTATTATCCACCTTTGTCGAATGCAAAGTATACTTAGTCGAACTTGAGGGTGTCCCCTATTTGTTGTAGGTTGGACATATTCTTGTTTTTAGTTGATGGATGGAAACTTTTAGTTTTTCCAGACAAACAGATTTATCGAGAATAAAAATCAGACCATTTTCCAATGATCCTAAATACTTCAAAGGCAAAGTGGGGTCTGTCACTACCCATCTTTTAGGTTCGAGAATGTGTGTTTGAAACATCGTAGTTTTAAATCAGCAATCTCATTTTGGTGGAACAATTCAGATTGTCGGGGCTGGGAGGGGTAAAAATTTACGAGGAATGTTAAAACGATCAAAAGTGAGCTTTTAATTTGGAAAAGAGGTTTTCGGAAACGTAGGTATGAGATTGGCGGAGATGAGCAAGAACACGAGGGTCAAGGGTCAGACGAGTCAGCAATCGAGAGAAAGGAAACCAAGTGTGCATTAGAAGAGTTAATGTGCTGAAGAAATCAGATAGATAACCAAAAGGTGAACGTGAAATGATTGGGTGAATGAGATCATAACACAATTTTTTCCCTCCTTGTTAAATCATCGTAGGAGCATGTCGTCTATTGATAAGTTGAAGCTGGTTGATGAGTCGACCATAGTATAGTTTTTCGGAAAACTATGCATCTCCGGGGATGGGGGTTGGGGAATAAAATGAGTGGAGTGGTACTCTTATCGATGGTGAGGATGTAGTAGAGTTGGAGGACCTTTCTCGAAGAATGAGATTAAAAGAGCAGTGTTCGAAAGTGATGGAGAGAAGGCTCCAAGCCCAGAAGCTTTTACGTTTGCATTTTTCAGTAGTTGGAATTTGTTAAAAGAGATCTGATGAAGGTTTTTGAGGAATTCTTTGAGGGAGGTGTTATAAATGGTATTACCAATGAGACATACAACTGGCTGATGACTTTTTTTTTTGAAATAATATAAAAAAAAATTTGTAAATATATTTCAAATTTAAAAGTTTCATGAAACTATAACAATCTGAAGATCACTATCACGGATTCTGAGAATCTACGACAGCATTATCCGGATTTTTATTAATTTATATATAAATTTATATTTTATTATAAAATAAAAAAATAAAAAAGTAGAATACGATGCAGTCTCCACGGATTATACACTTGACTATATTCAAGGATGTGTACAAGCACATTTGTGCACATGTGCTACATATAATCCTGGAGGGATTGACTATAATTATAATATTGTTTTAAATCATAATAGTTTTAAATACTAATAATAGTATTCTTATAATAAATATATTATTTATATTTTTAATACTTTTATTATTTAAGTTACTATATATGATCGTAATTAAAAGTTAAGTTTTAGTAATTAATTTTTGATAGAATCTTAGGTAACACTACTATAAATATAAAACAATATTAATTATTTATAATAATAATAATATAATGAAAGAAATTTATAAAATTTTTTACTTTTTGGAAATAAATTTAAATAATAATGATAATAATTGTAATAATCGCGTATTGATTTTTTTTGTATCAATGTTGAATGTTGATGTATTGTATATTAATAATTTCATTTGATGTTATTATTTAGATTATAGTGTTTAAATAACAATAGTTTTAAAATTCTAATAATAAAACAGAAAAAAAATAAATATAATTACTTTAATTACTGTTGTGAAAAAGTAAAAATTTATGGTAAAAAGTAAAAATCTCAAACTCTCAAAATTTACCAAACTGCATACTTTATAATATTTTTCTCTCTACTCAATTGTGATTTTCTTCACAAATGACAGATCTATTTATAGAGTTTCATTACACATAATCCAAAAAATAAAATACATCATTACCTACATCATCACACACAAATTTCTAATTTTACAACTCTTATTTTCAACATTCAAATATTCAACTATTAATTTTCAATATTCAAATCATTTATTTTCAACACTCCCCCTTGTGATGATGATCATGATATGATGATGTCTTCATTACGTGTTTTGTACTGCCTCGTTAAAAACCTTACTTGGAAAAACCCATTGGGATAAAAACCATAGTAAGGGAAAAAGAGTGCAGTCACGTAAACTCCCCCTGATGTTGACATGAACAATTCTTCACAAATTTCGTAGATTGCGCATCCCAATATTATATATGTGCTTTCTGAATATTGACGTAGGAAGTGCCTTTGTGAAGAGATCTGATGAGTTTTCACTTGATTGAATGCGACGAACATCAATACATTTATTCTTCTCAAGCTCCTTGGTGAATGCGAAGAACTTAGGAGGAATATGTTTAGTTCTGTCGCTTTTTATGTATCCTTCTTTCATTTGAGCAACACATTCAGCATTATCTTCATATAGTATCACAGGCTTCTCATCGAATGATAATCCGCATGAAATTTGGATATGTTGGATCATTGATTTTAACCACACACATTCACGACTTGCTTCATGTAGTGCAATAATCTCGGCATGATTTGATGAAGTTGTTACGAGCGTTTGTTTCTGTGAACGCCAAGATATTGCAGTGCCTCCACAAGTAAATACATATCCAGTTTGGGAACGTGCCTTATGTGGATCAGATAAGTATCCAACATCAGCATAACCAATTATACTTGGATTAGCATCTTTTGAATACAAAAGTCCCAAGTCTGTCGTTCCTCGTAGATAACGGAATATATGTTTAATTCCGTTCCAGTGTCTCTTTGTTGGATATGTGCTAAATTTTGCCAACAGATTCACGGCAAAAGATATATCAGGCCTTGTACAATTTGTAAGGTACATAAGGGCACCGATGACACTTAGATATGGTACTTCTGGACCAAGAATATCTTCATCATCTTCTCATGGACGGAATAAATTCTTTTCTATGTTTAATGATCTAACAACCATTGGAGTACTTAAAGAATTTGCTTTATCCATATTAAAACGTTTAAGGATCTTTTCTGTATAATTTGTCTGGTGAACAAACATTCCACATTCTTTTTGTTCAATTTTTAAACCCAGACAATACTTGGTTTTTCCAAGATCATTCATTTCAAATTCTTCCTTCAAGTATGACACAACTTCTTGAATTTCCTTATTCGTTCCAATGATGTTTAAGTCATCAACATATACAGCAATAATTATGCATCCGGATGTTGTTTTCTTAATGAAAACACAAGGCATATTGAATTATTTACATATCCCTTTTTATCAAGTGATCACTTAGTCGATTATACCACATTCGACCTGATTGCTTTAACCCATATAATGATCTTTGTAATTTCACAGAATAACATTCCCTGGGTTTTGAACTTTGTGCTTCAGGCATCTTAAATCCTTCAGGGATTTTCATATATATATTACTATCAAGTGATCCATATAAGTAAGCTGTAACAACATCCATAAGACGCATTTCTAAATTTTCAGATACCGCCAAGCTAATCAATTACCGAAACGTAATTGCATCCATCACAGGAGAATACGTTTCTTCGTAATCAATTCCAGGCCTTTGAGAAAAACCTTGTGCAACAAGTCGAGCTTTATATCTTACTATTTCATTTTTCTCATTTCGCTTTCGATTAAAAACCCATTTGTATCCAACAAGTTTTACACCTTCAGGTGTAAGGACTATAGGTCCAAAAACATTACGTTTATTTAGCGAATCTAATTCAACATGGATGACATCTTTCCATTTTATCCAATCCTGCCGATTTTTACATTCACCAAAAGATTTTGGTTCATGATCTTCGTTATCATTTATGATGTCGATTGCCACATTATAAGAAAATATATCATCAATTTCATCTATATCTTTTCGGTTCCATATTTTTCCAGTATTAATGTAATTGATAGAGATTTCATGATTCTCGTCAGTTTGTGGTTCTGACAGAACATTTTCATCATCATGTGTTTCTTCAGGAACATCATTCTCTATTTTGTGATCATCATGTGTTTCTTCAGAAACATCATTCTTTATTTTGTGATCATCGTGTTTCTCTATGAATTTTCTTTTTCGAGGATTTTTATCCTTGGAACCGACTGGCCTTCCACGCTTCAGGCGTTTAATGAAATCATGAGTATCTTCCATTTGTTTCTTTGGAATTTCAATTCGAGCAGGGGCATTTGCAGCATGTATATATGATTTAGTTACCCCTTTTGTGTCTGCAAATGCATCTGGTATTTGATTTGCTATTCTTTGCAAGTGTACAATTTGTTGTACATCTTTTTCACATTGTTTTGTTCTTGGATCCAGATGTAACAATGATGATACATATCATGTAATTTCTTTTTCGGTATGTTTCTGTTCTCCTCCTAACATTGGGAAGATTTCCTCGTTAAAATGACAATCAGCAAAACGTGCTGTGAACACGTCGCCTGTCTGAGGTTCAAGATATCGAATGATTGATGGACTATCATAACCGATATAAATTCCAACCTTTCTTTGAGGTCCCATTTTCTTTCGTTGTGGTGGTGCAATAGGCACATACACCATACATCCAAAAATTCTCAGATGAGAAATGTCTGGTTCTTTACCAAATGCAAGCTGTAATGGAGAGTATTTATGATATGCACTTGGTCTGATGCGAATTAATGAAGCAGCATGTAAAATTGCATTTCCCCATATAGAAATAAGGAGCTTTGTTAATCATTGGTCTAGCAATCTTTTGTAGACGTTTAATCAATGATTCAGCCAATCCATTCTGTGTATGTAAATGAGCAACATGATGCTCAACAATGATTCCCATAGACATACAATAATCATTGAAAGTCTGGGAGTAAATTCACCAGTATTATCAAGTCTAATTTTCTTGATTGTATAATCGGGAAACTGATTCCTCAATTTTATTATTTGAGCAAGTAATCTTGCAAATGCAACATTTCGAGTTGACAATAAACATACATGTGACCATCTGCTGGAGGCATCAATCAATACCATAAAGTATCTGAATGGTCCACTTGGTGGATGGATTGGTCCACAAATATCATCCTGAATACGTTCAAGAAACATTGGTGATTCAGTTTGGATTTTGACTGGTGATGGTCTTATAATAAGTTTTCCAAGAGAACATGCTTTACATTGAAACTTATTATTCTGAAAGATCTTCTGGTCTTTCAGTGGATGACCATGTGTATTTTCTATAATTCTTCGCATCATTGTTGAACCAGGATGTCCCAATCGATCATGCCAATTGGTTAATATCGAAGAATTATCAACTACCATGTTTGATTCAATGAGACTTATATGTGTATAATGCAATCCAGTATGGAGCATTGGTAGTTTTTCAATCACATATTTCTTTCTTGATTTATATGTGATAAGACACATATATTTCTCATTCCCTTCATTCATTGTTTGAGTATCATACCCATGGGAATATATATCATTAAAACTGAACAAATTTCTTTTCGATTGTGGTGAATATAAAGCATCATTGATAAAAAATTTTGTACCATTAGGTAACAAAAATTGTGCTTTACCACATCCTTTAATCAAGTCTACAGGACCTGATATTGTATTCACCGTTGTTTTTGTTGGTTTTAGTTCCAAGAAATATCTTTTATCTCGGAGGATAGTGTGCGTTGTACCACTATCGGGTATGCAAACTTCAGCTTTGCTCATAGCATTTTCTATATTTGAACTTCAAAAAATATGCAATGAAATAAATTACTGGCAATATATATTTAAATATAACACATATCATAATTATACAATAAAACATTATTCTATGAATACATGAAAAATAAATTATTGTACATTTATATTCTACCATTATATTGTTAATTTTCAGAGAAATCGTTGAGAAAATCTGCAGCATCAATATTGTTCATTTCCATTCCCACCAACATGTTGATCATTTCCAGATAAATCATTCATAAAATCACCAGCATCAAAATGAGTTGAATCACTCAAACGTTCACTGCGTTCAGTGAAGTTGGTCTCCTTTTCTTTCCCCTTTAATGATTCTTTATAAAGTTTACAAAGGTGCTCAGGGGCTCGACAAACTTTGGACTGGAGTACCACATCTGTAACAAGAACTTTCATATCTTTTTGAGTGATTCTCATTAACACTTGTATTCTCATGATGCCTTTTCAGTGGATGGTTTGGAACGGTCTTTTGAGATGAGTTATAAAAATAACTATCTCTATTATTTTCAAAACCACGGCCGCGTCCACGACCACGACCAATTCCACGTCCACGACCTCGACCTCGACCAAAACCTTGTCTTTGAAATTGATTTTGGTTTCCAGGTTTAAATTCATTTTTACTTACAGCATTTACTTCTGGAAATGCTGTTGATCTAGTGGGTCGGGACTGATGATTTCTCATTAATAGCTCGTTGTTTTTTTCCGCCACAAGAAGACAGGCCATGAGTTCAGAATATCTCGCGAATCCACGTACTCTATATTGTTGCTGTAGAGTAATATTTGATGCATGAAACGTGGAAAATGTTTTTTCAAGCATCTCAGATTCTGTGACCTCATGTCCACAAAATTTTAATTGCGAGATTATTCTATACATTGCCGAATTGTAATCACTGACTTTTTTAAAGTCTTGGAATCTCAATGTATTCCATTCATCCCGGGCGGTCGAAAGTATAACTTCTCTTATATGTTCGAATATTTCTTTTAATCCCTTCCTCAAAGCCATGAGATTTTTTTCAGTCAGATATTCACATTTCAATCCATCGTCGAGATGTCGACGCAAAAATATCATGGCTCTTGCCTTTTCTTGTGACGTGCATATGCCATTTTCTTTAATGGTCTCGCTTAGACCCAATAACTCAAGATGCATTTCTACATCTAGAGTCCATGGCATATAATTCTTTCCCGTGATGTCGAGCGCAACAAATTCGAGCTTTGTTAAATTTGACATGGTGGTACTAAAAAAATTACGATGCATTTTATTAGTTAATAAATATTGCAATACAAAGTAACGGATAAACAACAAGTACAAGTATTTGTAAAAATAAAGAAAACGCACGAGGAGGATATTCTCCGATAAATACAAGACTCGTGAGTATGATAACCAAAATAATTAAAAATATCCTTGAGAAAGCCATCTTCTTTTTTCTTCGAAAAATTTTATGATGAATAATTTTTAGAGAAGTAGAGAAAGTTGGAGTGATTGAATGTGTTTGTGAGATCATATTTATAGGGCAAAAACTAGCCGTTTTTTACCATTTATGACCGTTGGTGTACAAAAAAAATAAAGGTATGTATTTGTATAATATTATGGTAATAATATGTTATATATAATATTAGACATGTTTAAATAATTATGTATATCATATCATAATATTATAATGAGTGTCATAATTTATTTTGTTCGTATCCCTTACCGGGAGTGTGGGATGTCGTCTTAACATCCTCCTAGGATTTATAACAAGTTTATGAAAAATTTATTTTTATTATTTCTAATAATAACATTATATTGTATATTAAATAAATACACAATAAATAAATAACAGTAAAATAAATATAATTACTTTTGTTACCTTTTTCTTCTGTTTGAAGCTTGGAAAAGTATGTAGGACTTTTAGAGCTTCGTGCTGATAACGTGTTGTGAAAAAGTAAAAATTTATGCTAAAAAGTAAAAATCTCAAACTCTCAAAAGTTACCAAACTAAACACTTTATAATATTTTTCTCTCTACTCAATTGTGATTTTCTTCACAAATGAGAGATCTATTTATAGAGTTTCATTACACATAATCCAAAAAATAAAATACATCATTACGTACATCATCACACACAAATTTCTAATTTTACAACTCTTATTTTCAACATTCAAATGTTCAACTATTACTTTTCAATATTCAAATCATTTATTTTCAACAATTACAATAATTATTATAGTGATTGTAGAACTTTAATTTTTTTTATCTATTATTTGTATACACGAACTTAGTTGTTTAGTGAGAATCATTGTAACTGCTGGAAGCTTGTTTCTTAACAGATTAAGGTAAGAAAAAGTTACTATGGTTTTAGCTCAATAGGGTTGGTGAACCGAGCTGAAGTAGGTTCGTACAAAATTATCGATCAAATCTTCTAGTGGAATCTTTCTAGAAACAGAAGAATGTGAGATGTAAAAGCTATTATACGTTGATAATAAAAATTAATTATTTTTAATCCTAACAAAGATTTTTCGATAATAATAAATGTTATTTATTAACCCCATCTAAGCTGTTATTTTCGATCATAAGAATCATTAATAAAAGAATTAATGTTATAATACTACAATCACTAATAGAATAATTATATTTATTATTCTTACTATAATTATCAATATTTAAAACAATTATGAACTAAAACATTATTAATCTAAATAATAACATTTAGTGAAATCATCATTATCATAATACATCAATAATCATCATTGAATTCTGAAATTGTTTAACATTGATAAAAATATTAGTACACAATTATTATATTGTCATTATTATTTAAATTTAATTACTATAAATAAAAATATAATGAATTTGTTTCGTTATACTACTAGTTTTACAAATATATTAATATTGTTATATATTTATAAAAATATTACCTAAGATTCTAACAAAAATTAATTATTAAAACTTAACTTTTAAATACGATGATATATAGTAACTTAAATAATAAATGTATTAAAAATATTAAATAATATATTTATTATAAGAATATTATTTTTAGTATTTAAAAATATTATAATGATTTTCAATTAATTATATGTAGCACATGTGTGTGCACAAATGTGTTTGCACACATCCTTGAATGTAATCGAAAGTTGAATTTGTGGGAGACGATAACATATTCAATTTTTTAAATTTTATAATACAATATAATTTATATATAAATTAATAAAATTCGGAAAATGATGTCGCGAATTCTTAGAATCAATGACAGTGTTATCCAGATTTTTATAGTTTTGTGAAACTTTTGAATTTGTAATATTTTTATAATTTTTTATTTTTTTATATAATTTTTTTAAAAAAGCCTCTGCCTGATACCTTGGAAAAAAATTCAGTTAAGGTTAAAGATTTGAGGCCTATTAGCCTAACAACCAGTTTGTATAAGATTATTGCTAAGGTCTCAATGAATAGATTGGATAAAGTTTTACCCCTCACAATAGCATAGATTTGAAGCGTTCTATAGAAATGAGAAATTCTTGATTGCTAGTGGTGGAGGAGTTGAATTGTAAAAAGAGAAGAAGGGGTGAATGTTTAATGTCGACTTTGGAAGGCTTAATGTAATGTGGACTGGGGTTTTTTGGATTACATTTGACTGAAAAAGGGTTTTGGAGAGAGAAGGCGAAAGTGGATTTGGGGTTGTCGTTATTGTTTCATTTTCAAATCTTATTAATGGCAGGCCTAGAGGTAAATTTAAGGGTGAGAAATGAATTATGCAAAGTGATCCGCTTTTACCTTTCTTGTTTAATTTGATAGTGGACGTGCTGAGCAGATTGATTGATAAGGCTATAGGCAAGGAATCTCATTTGGGCTCTGAAAGTAGGAAGGGAGTGAGTAGAGGTGTCACAAATGCAGTTTGTGGATGACACTCTGTTCTTTGTCAACAATGAGAGCCATTTGCGGTTCTTGGTAGAAATTTTAAACTCATTTTGTCAAATGTAAGATTAAAATTCAATATGGAAATAAGTGTCATGTTAGGCCTTAATTGTGGAGAAGAAGAAGATGAAGTGTTAGCTTGAGAGATTGGTTGTGGGAGGGAAAGTTGACCCGTTACATACCTTGGGTTTCATTGCGCAGAAACCCGATGAAAATGTTTTGAGAACCTGTTTTATCTAAGATGTCTAAGAAGTTTGCAAGTTGGAAGAAAACATTTTTGCTTACGGTGGAAGATAAACCTTGATTTATGCGGTGTTGAATACTTTACCAATGTACTTCATATAACTTTTTAGGGTCCCAAGGGGTATAACGGAGATTATGGAAATGGTTATGAGAGATTTTTTTATGGGATGGAGGTATGGAGAATCACATTGTCATATGTTTGCGTGTGATCAAGTTTGTAATCCGAAAGAAATAGGGGGTTTGTGTATTGGAAATATTTGTCAGTGGAATAGGGCCCTTCTTGGGAAATGGTGGTGGAGGTGCTCTGTTGAGGAGGAACATTTATGGAAGATGGTTATTGTAAGCAAATACGGGTTACATGATAATTGTTGGGGCAGAGGTTTTGCAAGATATGGTACATTTTGGAGTCCATGGAAGTTTATTTCGAGAATTTATCCAACTTTTACCAGTTTGTGAGGACAATGGCTAGAAGGGGTAATAATATCAGGTTTTGGGAGGATAGTTGGTGGGGTGATTCTTCTTTTAAGGATCTTTATCCTATTTTAGTTCAGCTATCATCGGTTCACAGTAAGCCTTTTTCTTATTTTTACCTTGTGACTTATATCTGCGGTGTGATATGAGGGATGAGAAAGTGAACGAATTGAGCTCTTTGTTGGGATCTTTAGAGATGTCAAATTGGTTGAGGTGTTGATGATATGAGGGTTTGGGACGAGGATCTTTCTAGAGTTTTGTCGGTCAAATTTTTCCGAGTCTTTCTTTCATATATGTGGTTTTTCTTTATTTCATCTATTTCATGTCATTTGGAAAATTCAAGTCCCTCCATTGGTTGAACTTTCAAGTCTTCTCGTGGACCAGCGGCGCTGGGTAAGCTGCCTACTTGTGAGATGATGCAAAAAATAGTAGTATTCTTGTACTCTGTACCTAAATTGGTGTGTGCTGTGCTGGAATGAGGTGGATAATCAGGATCATCTACTTATTCGGTGTTTTTTCACGAGTTGTCTTTGGTTCAGAGCTTTGGAAGAGATGAGTTTGGTTTGGTTAGTTCCAAGATTTTTGCACGAGCTATTTGCGGCACGTCTTAGATGCGATCTTGGTCGGAGGGGTATATTTTTTTGGACAGTAATAGTTCATTGTATTTGCTTGTCAGTATGGATAGACATATTTTTGGCAGTTTAGAAGAGTTGGTTAAAAAAAATTTTGGACATGATTAAGATGACTTCTAGCTGGAATGAGAAGTATGTAAAGTTTAAGAATTTCTAGATTTCAGATTTAGTGAAGAATTAAAGTTATATATGACGTTGATTTTAGCACGGTTTTTGTCTTCTTTTTTTTTCTCTTGCCGTGCGGCTCACTTGTGCACTCTTTGTAATTATTGCTTCTAATTAATGAATATATATAGTTTCCTTCATAAAAAAAGATTAACTATTATGTAGTTCCTCACGTTATATAATCATTAAAGCAACCCTTTTTCTAGCAAAATGCTCCTTCAATAAGAGAGATTTGGTGTTGGTTAAATATTTAGCTTCTTTTCAGAATTTCTAATGTTGGCTACCTATACTTTGAATATCTTGCTGCGCTTGTTACTCTTGATTAGAACTCAGTTTCTGTAGGGATATGTAAAACTTTAACCAATGGTCTTTTTCTTTTATGTTGACTTTCAATCCAAATGACATGTTTCCTAGTGGTTTTTTATTTGAGTATTACAAATTGGTTGAACCATTTTCAATTCGAGTCTTTTTCTTTTCTTTTATTTTTTATCGGAGTTTCAATTTGAGTTTGGGATCGAATGTGGTCGATCCGATCTGATCCGGATAGTTACCAGATTGGATTGTTTCTGGCTTATTAGTGATTGTTCACTTATTCAGCAAGATTCAGTAACTGCAGGTACTATTGTGTATAATTACTAACATACTAGTGATTAATACATGTGCATTCAATGATATGAGCATGACACAACATAGACACGGTGATACTGATTTTGAGGTGAATAATAAATCCCTATAAGAAATGGAGAGGGAAAAATGAAGACTAGAAGTGATAAAAAAAATGGGGAGGAAAAGAAAGATGAAGAATGGAGAAGAATCGGAAAGATAACGATATTACTCTGGCTGTGGGTGGGAGATGGTGGTAGAGGAAGAAGTTAACGAGTAAAAAAAGTATTAGGTATGATAGTGAATATTGCGGTTAGGATGGTGATAGATAATTATTAATTGTTATGTAAAAATGAAAAAAAAAATTAGGAAAGGTAAACTTGGGTGTTTGTGTAAAAATTTAAAATCATCCCTCATTTCTATTCTACAAAACAATTTAATAATCATCTCATATTATTTCTTCTATTATAAAAAGTTTATAATTACTCCATGATTGATTACGTCATTTTCCAATCATACCAATCAAGTACATCCTATAAATACACTTGTGATCGGGTACTGTTAACTGTAGTTTGAAAATTAAGAGCCCAAGACCCATTGCATATTCGGGTTTTTTTTAAAATCACCAGGCCATCAAATAATTGACACGTTGAATGTGGTGCAATTTGGCTTCGGCCAGGCAGTTAGAGCAGCCTAGCAGTTGAGCTGAATACCCCCCTACTCTCCAGATTAGATTTCTGTTGATGGAGCCCAATTCAATTTGTTAATGGATTGAATCGAATCCAAATTGGTCCATCTGGTTCCAGTTCTGAAGTGGGCTTAATGATGTGGTTTCAGTTCAACCCACTCCGTTGATCATTTTTAATATTTTTTTGCGATATTATATGCAGATCTCAAGTAATTAGTTGGTGTGATTCCTGTTTAATTTTTTTCTCAAGCATTTCTGTTTTTTTTAATAATCCAGGCACGGCATAACAAAGCAATTTCTCGTGACACCTGGTCCCAGCTGCTGGAATTTGCAAGGGTAAAACCGAATGGAATGAATATGCAGTTACTTGGTTATATTGTCTTTTCACTTCTTTAATTTCTTACCATCTGTTTCACCTTCTATATCCCTACCCTACCGGAACGCTCAAGTGGAGATTATTTCCTTATTGTATCTAGTTTTATCTATGCTCTCCTAGAATAGATCATGAAATCTATCACTAAACAAATTTACATAATGCAGATCGTGGATCCTGCATTATCAAACTATGACCCTGAAGGTGCTTGGCCGTACCTGATCGACGAATTTGTTGACTACTTGGCGGAAAATGGCATAATGCAGAAGGGTAAGTTATGCGATTGGAGCTTGTAACTTTCACATAGCCATATGAGGTGTGCTTCGGATTTATTCCATCCTTTAGTTGAGATTGATGATTTGAACCTGCAGTTTGATGTGACCTAAAAAAATTATGGATAAAAAGAAAGTACGTGAATCAAGGCTAATTTGGATTGAATATATTTGGCTCTCCTCTGATTGACAATTCGTATGAATCCACCATTAGAAGAAAATACTGGCCTTTTCTATTCTGAATCAATAATTTCGTTTGTTGCTGATTAGAAGACTACTAGTCGCTTGCTAAATACCTAAAGAAGAGTACCCGGGCCACGATACAGTAGGCTTTGATGATACTCATTCAGTCATTTACCAGCACAAGAAAGATCTAGTTTATTTTGCGTCTAAACCACTGTATATATTTTCTCATAGCATTGTGTATATGTTCCAAATTTATTTTGACGCATTAAATCATGTGTTACATAAAGAGAGTTTTCTGGATTAAGTACATACCAAACCGACAAGATTTTAAAAGGATTGCAAAAATAGAGGATACTGGACCAGGAGATCAACTGGGGTAGGTGTGAAAGAAGGCACTCTTGGGGGATTAGGACAACGAGTTGGCGGATTAAGCTCAGGAATCAGGAAGCCTAGGTAAACCAATGAAGCATTGGAACACAATCGAGCCTATTTGGAAAATCAATACTCGAGCTCTGGCTCAATTGCTAATGTCTATCAGTTTTTATGCAACTCTCATGCCCTAAAGAGTTTAATATCACGGGTCATCCATTTAACCTAATTGCTCTATAATAGTTGAACATAGAAGTATATGCATAAACATAAACTGGAGAACAAGAAATTGTTCGCCTCAACCAAGAATCATTAGAAACTGTCTTTTGGAGATGGAAAACAGGCGGATGATGGTGTATGCATCGGCAGAAGAATATTTGGTGGCAGATAAGATATTAGGTGGTAGGTGGTTTTGTTGAATAAAACCAAAGATAGAAGAAATGTTCAGACGGAAATACGCGTTTTCACATGGACGAAGAGCTCCCTCCTTTCATCCAGAAATGATCTTTTCATCGAGTTCTTTCTCTCATGTTAAATCATTTGAGTGATTAGTTCTATAATATTTGTGATGTGTTTGTTATACTGTATTAAGAGAGTGTTCTATTTTGAAACACAGTGAGTGGTTTGTGCACAATAAAATATTATGGTGAATTTTTTTTCATCTTTCCTGGGGTTTTTATCCTAATAATTTTTAGGAGTTTTATATGTAAATCTCGATATCCAATTTATTCTTTATTGTCATATTTATTATTTTAAGTGTCGCATATGAGACCATTTGAAATTATTGGTTCTCTGACTTTATTTTAGCAATTCCTTTGTGCGATAACAAGAGAACGAAGGGGAGAATCCACATACAAGGTTATTTATTACCTTGAATGCTAAAACTCTGAATTATTTCAATTATTACGCTTTTAGTGAGATGCAGAAGTTTCACACATTGATGGTATTCGGGGATAGTTGATTGGAAACATAAAGTAACCAATTGTTGGTTATAATTAGGGATCTCTCTAAAAATAATACTGGTAATTTATGTATTCATCAAGTAAAAAAGTGGTTTTATGTGAAATTTTTTTTTTGTTCAGTGGTGCTTTCAATTTTTATTAAATTTGGATTGATTATAATGACAATAGCACATTGGTTTCTCGGTGACATCTCAAGATCGATTAAAACACAATTTAGAAATGCTTTAATTCATGTTAAAGCCAAATTTTTTTATGAAAAAGGAAATATAATGACAACCCATGATCTCATCCTTTGTAAGTTAATTATATATATTAAATATGTCTATTCCATTTAATACCAGACAACTGTTATTACATTACTTTCAGAATCATTTCCTTCGCGACATATTTCTATGAAAATGCAAACTAGAGAAATAGTTCCTACATCATCAGTTCCCCACGTTGAAAGTGCTCGGTGGGTCGTTCAGAAGGGTTGTCCTGCGGGCCACCAGAAGAGTCCCCGATGGGTCATCATATGCGCTGAAAACATAAAAATGGAAATTTACAATTTGTGAAGCAAATATTATTTACAAAAACAAGAAACAATATAGAAAAAGTGAAAAAATCGATAACATTTTACAACTGTAATTTAGCAACAAAAACACGAAACAAAAGTGGAAAAATGTAATTTAGTCCTACTTGTTTATAGCTCGGTTATCTATTTTAAAAATTAAAGGAGCCCAATTCAACACATATAAAAGAGAGAGCTTAGTAAATAAGCAAACAATTAATATCTAAAGAAAAAAATGAGTGGCAAATAGATCGAAGATGAGATACGAGCGAAAATGGCAACTCCTCAGTCCACCCTTAAATGGGTTTCGGGATCTGCTACAAAGTGAAGTTTTTCATAACTGTCGCAAAGACGATCCCCGCCTTGTTTCGGGATCCTAGGGATGGAGTTACACCGGAAGTGTAATGCCCAATAGCCGGTACATGTAAAACCATACATTATTGAAATTATTTATTTATTTATTTATTTATTTATTTATATATATATTATGTAATTTTAAATATTTTCTCGAATTTTAGTTTTCAGGTGAATATTCGATGCCAAATCGAGAAAGGAGATCGAATACGATTGAGGTGTTAAAATTTTAAGCTATATTTTTATTTTAAGTCAAAAAAATTAAGTATTTTAAAGGAATTGCGAATTTTAACATTTAAAGGCTAAATTTAATTTATCGAGTGAAATAAAGTATGTTATACATTTTAATTAACAAATTTCAAAATTTATAAGAAATTTAAATACGTCCACTCGAAATATAATATTTTAATAATTATTTTTATAATTTATTTAATTAACTTAGGTAGTATTTAATTATGAGAAAAATTTAGGAATTTTAGAACTCTTAATTTTAAAAGTTGGAGCGCTTAATTAGTAATTTAAAACTTAATTAATTAACCTAATTACCTAGATATTATTTTATTTAAATACGAGGTAGAGTCCTACCCTAAAACATTCACCACTCATGCACACACACATTGGACACCAAGAACACACACACTAAGCTCGGCCGATTTCTTCAAGGCTATGGCTTGGTTTTTTTCGATTTTTCTTCCAACAACAACTTAGGGTGATCGTCACAACATTCCTTGATAAATTTAGCCATTTTTCGAGCCACTGTACGCAGAAAACTGTCTGCGTTTGGCTTCTGTTCTACCCCGCGTTCGTTTTTCGATATTTCGTGCGTTTTAAACACAAAAGTATGTCTGAACCTTTCTTTTATGCATTGATCATGTTATATACTGTATTCTGATATAACATATGCATAAAAATACATTGGTTTTGTGTTAGAATCAAAGTTTCGGAGTTTGACAAAAGTTTTTGAATGTTGCATAACTGATCGGCTCTACTGCATTAATTCGAACTGGAACCACCTAAACTAAAGTTTCCCGAACTGATAATTAATGAATTAAATAATTGGAGGTAATCGAACTGATCTAAGATAACTGAATCTGTAAAGATAGCTGACCTATCAGTTGGAACTGATCAGTCATGCAATCAGTTCAACTGATCGGCTATATAGTCAACTGATAATCAGTTTGACACGTCATCAGTTAAAACGCAGATACCAACCGACAAACGTATGCAGCAGACTGCGACTAACAGAAGGAGCGTCGCATAGTAGACTGTCACAGTGTACTATTGTCAGAAGAACGTGACATATTCAAAAGGACAAATCAACGGATAAGTATTTGAAGGATCGTTTGCAGAGCACCTTGAGGTGCTTCAAACAAAATATTCTCCAAGAGCAGCAATAGCTCATGTTCTAAGAATGTACACACCAATGAATTAGATCGAGTTTGGTATAGAACCAAACGGAAAACACTCGAAATAATCCTTTGTCAAGAAACACTGATATATTTGTATATCTTGTGTAACTCAATCACAAAAGGACTTGATTAGTTTTTACATTCATCAGTTCAGTTATGATGGAAACTGAACCAACAAATGCTCTAATTAGTTAAATAAGTTTGAAAACAATAGCTAAACAGTTAAGAACACAAGATATGTTTTTATGGATGTTCGGAGACTTCAACTGCTCCTACGTCATCCCTTCTACCACCTTGGATAAGTTTCACTAGAAGACTTTGATCGATACAAATACTTGTATAAACCCACCAGCTTAGGACTTACCTACTGCCTAACTGAACTCCTAGACTAGACTGAAGGCAGCACCTTCTAGTAAACACTTCTTTAAGGTCTATATGAGAAAGGCTACATACAAAAGTTGATTGTCTTTGTGCAAGACAAAATTTGAGTGATGGTGTGTGTGTGTGTGTGAGAGAATTGATCTCTGAAAACTACCCGAAATGTGTTATCACACATTGAGGGAAATAGGCTTCTAATCTAAGCTGATAACACGTTGAAGTGTTCCCTCACAACTGGGCTGAATGCTTCTCTCTTAAGCTGATATGACTCTGAAGCGTGCCCTTTTGTAGCTGTGTTATGCTCTTCTTGTTTGAGTCTTCACTGGTCTTCTATTTATAAGCGGGAAGATTGATCGTACAGTGAGACTCAATAATTGTATTCGTTGCATTTGAATTTGTTCCTTGAGAACTGCGTTGTACTCCCCGATAATCTTTCTGGAACATTTTTGTCTTTAAGCTCTGATGCAACGTCCATTATTGTCCTTTGACTGGACAATAGCCTTTTTACCTTTGCGCACAGCTGGATTCCATTTAAATCAGCTTGTCTTGATATGCAAGTGATTGCTCCTAACTGATGTTCTGAACTGTTCTTCAGTTGTGCTGGTGAAATCAGTTGACTCGTCAGTTGAACTGATTTCACTTTTGTTCAGTTGAACTGATCTTCAGTTGGGTTCTTCATTAGTTGAACACTCTTTCAGCTGGCCGGGCTTCTGAGGTTCTCCTGCTGAACCACATATCAACTGAACAATCAGTGGAGCTATTTTACGATACATCAGTTGAACTGGTTCAGTTTGGTTGATCAGTTGATGCTTTAAGTTGGCGTCTTCGACAGCTTCAGTTTTGGCTCGTAACTGAATGTTTCAGTTTCAGCTATCTGCGCACTAAAGTAGATTATTAAAAATAAAATAAAAAAGTTTTGTTCACATCAAAGTTAAGATTGCGAACATGAAATGTTCCAACAGTATTAATTTATGTATTAAATGTTATATCAGGAAACAAAGCTTATAAGTAGCAGATGAGTTCAGCTGAGAGAAAAAATTTTGAATCATCGTCACTCTGATTAATCTTCGAATTGAGTTATATACGTTCAGTTAAGATATTCATATAGAAAAGCTCACACTTCACAGAAATATTCATAGCTTTAAGGCTATCATTTGAGCTAAAGTACTAGCACATTACACAGTTGTATTCGATCTTTTAAGATCAGTTATGCTAAGAAAGAAAATCAGTCTTATACTGATAAATTATAAAGGAACTAAGAGTTTAAGTTTGACAGTGTTTAAGTCCAAACTTAAGTAAGTCATTACAGCTTTTGTAATTAATCAAAGTCTTTTAGTGAGAAACCTATATTTGTGATAGAAGAGGTGACATATGAGCATTTGAAGTCTCCGAAATCCATAAAATCTTTGTGTTCTTTGTTTCAGTTATCCGTTGAGTATTCAATCTATCAGTTAATTTATTTCCGCACTTAAACTAGTTAACTGGCTAATATCAACAACAAGATTCCTGAATTCAGTTTATCACTAAACTGATTCACCATTATCGAAAAAGATTCAAAAATTCTAAAATGTTTATTCTACCCCCCTTCTAAACACTTTGACCCTTAAAACCGATCCTAACAGTTTGATTATATGTACGCTAGAAATTTATTAAACTCATTTCGATAAGAAATACACATGAACTTCTACGTTTTCTTCGAGTTTTGATCGTCGCCTTTGTTGGGCTGTACCTATGGCTTGCTGCTACCTATGGGTATGTTATGATTTTTAGATGTCGTTAAGTGATCCGAGAGGGGTCAAGAAGCTGCTAGACAGAAGGAAACGAAACAACGCAGCTGCGTGTGCATATGGGTAGGCTCGTAGGTTTCACGTCGGGTTGCTTGAAGGCTGGACCAAGGTGTGTAGCTGGGGTCTAGACGGGGTCTTAAGGTCCCGGGGTAGGCTTGGTATGAGTTGGTTAGGGTTCCGTTGGGTGGAAATACCTGATGGATTCTTGAACATCAGCTTGTGCGCGTAGGGCTTGGTTCGAGTTAGAATCGACAGGAAGTCGTAAGGAACGCATGAGTGCCATTGCGTCACTCTTCGGACATCTTGTGTATATTGATTGTTACGGATGGTACAACGTTTGGTTATGAATCGAAGCTGGTTTAGGGCCTTGGGCAGTAGGTTAGGATGTGTTTTATGTATGGGTCGAGTCCCAAGTCAATTGGTACGCCCTAATTTGTTCTATTTAATTCAGGAGTCGTATGTGTCTCAATGCACCTTAAGGGCTGCTTTGGGTATAAAGTTTAGGATGTCATGGCAGCATGTCCGGGGGCGATCCAACGAGCCTCACGATGTTCGCAAGTATGTATGACGTGCAAAATAATTCTTTTTTAGATATGCGATTTTTCTTATGGCCAAATTATGTTACGAGTTTAGAACTCTGAGAACGTATCCGGGGACCTCTCCAACCTTTTCGGAGGAATTATGTTATGTTAGAGAGCGAACATCCAGTCCAAGGGCTGTGGTGATCCCTGTCGGCCCAGTACTGCGGTTTAGTTTAATCAAACGATTTATGTCATGGGCCACTTGCGTTCAACAAAACTCTAAGCAAAATGATTTACAATTACGATTACTACGATGAGCATGAAAATATGATTTTAAGAAAATGTTTATGCAAGAAAGTCGCGTTATACGTATTTATGCTACATACGATATATGTTAAAATTGTATGAAATTTTATTACTTATTACTTGCTACTCACGGTTTATGCATGTTGAGTCATTAGGTGCATGAGGGTGACCGTCATTTTATTTTAAAAGTTATGTTTATAGTAAATTATTAAATAAGAAAATTTTAAAATTTTCGCAAATATTAAAATAGTAGTATTTTAAAACATAGTTCGTCACAGGAAGACCTTGCATTGTTTGCAGAATCTTCTACTATCGTATAATGTATAGGTATTTTTTTAAGAGAAATTTGTAAAATAACCTTGATCAACTATTTTTTTAAGGAAATGAGGATGTCATTTGCTTAAAAAAATGTTGACTAGGGTTAAAAAAATACCTCATTTTTTAATTATGTAACATGTACACGATGAGCCAATCAAAAGCCTTTATATATATATATATATATATATATATATATATATATATATATATATATATATATATATATATTATATGAATATTATATATACTTTTTTCGTGTAGATAAATTAAACATATACATGCAAGCTTTATAAATTTACAGATCAGAGGAAAAAAATCACCCTTGTTCTTTTGTACGTTGTTGAGTTAGGTCATGTTCTTTAATCGCTAAACTTACAAGAAAGAAAGGCGAGAAACAGGAGTCCAAACTGGATCTTGTATTCATATATATATCTCTTTCAAATTTTTTCTTTTTCAGAAGTCAAAATATGGGTCTGCTTAAATAGACTCACATTAATGTCACATGCCACTTCAAATCCTTTTGTGATTATTATTTAAAAGCGTTATGGAATTATTGCAGTCTATTTGTAAACAATGCAAAATCCTTAAATATCAATAATTACACCTGACCTAGATATAATTGTTGAATTCTTATTACATGTTTTTTTTGTATTTATTTAATAGAATTATGCATGCGTTACTTTTGCATATGAATTTTGTGAATACTGAAAATGCCATTAAATTTTAATCGCTAAATTACACAGAATGGACGTTTAACTTTGCAGTAAATTGATTATTAGAGCTTTATAAAATGTACATTTTCTCATATTACAATTTTATTTATAAATTCTACGCTCTTACCTCAATCCGGAACGACGTTACGTTAATTAAGTTTTTAATCATCTTTTCTAAATGGACCTTATAATTAGTTGACTAAAATTTTTTAGTACTAATTTGATGATTTAGATAAATATAAATATGAACATGCATGCAGCATACTTTAATAAATTTTAGTAATTAAATACGGCGTATTTAATATAAATCATTGTAGAAGAAGCTGATCCGGTTGCTTTGGGACCATATTCACTGTGACTTGTTTGTCAATTTCAGATTGCATGAATTGAAACTTTGCAGTTGCTTTTATAATGGGAAAAATAGCCATGCAGAAATGGAACAAAATTTAACATGGTTTATAATTTACGTTGAAATTATGTTCAAGATTAGTACGTACGTAGTTCTTACACATAAATTAACCTGTTAATTTTAATTGCAATTTTTTTTTGTTGTACCCAAGGTAAAATAAACCTGTTTTTCTTAATTACAAGTAATTATAATACAACCTTGTACGTACTCGATCCTCCCTCGTAGGTTTTATTCTTTCCACAACGTGCAGTACATGCACAAGGAGAGGTTGTATATATCACACATACACGAACATCCACTCGCACATAGATAATATTTTATTAATTTATTTCTATGTATTAATCATCAGTGGATAACTAGGTACAAGGCCCGACGCAATAGCAACGCCTGCTTAATCTTCGGCAGCGGCCGCTTCGGAAGCCTTCGTTGATGCAGGCCTGCCGACAGTTACGGCTGCTCCCGCACGGACCAGCAAACCTGCGGCTCTGTGAAACGCAAACTGTTGCCGCTACCCTTTTCACATTGATCACCAACCCCGAATATTTGTCTTCTGCAAGATTTTAATTAATCGAAATGCAAGTTTCATGCAAAAAGGAGAACAAAATTATACAAGCCCTTGCTCCACCCCGAGTAAAGAATTAAGTACCCATATTGTTTATTACTGTTGTAGATTCTATATACTTACCAGAAGTGAGGAGCACGAAGAACAGTAAGAGAAAACTGAAGGAAATCTTTTCAGTACCCATATTCTTTCTTGCTCCGAAAGCACTGCTGCATGCCAATCTTTAATTTTATATACACACATGTGGGTGTGTTTGGTTGAGTGGATTAAATAAGGATAGATTAATAGTCCAATATTTATCGTTAAAATTTTAAGTTGTTTTAATAATCATTTTGACCCGGTTTAAGATCCAATTTTATGGATAACTATTTGATTAATAAAATTGGATCTTAAACCGAGTCAAAATGATTATTAAAACAACTTAAAATTTTAATGATAAATATTGGATTATTAATCTATCTTTATTTAATTCACTCAACCAAACACACAGACACTGTATCAAGAGGAGGACAGATATATAGAAAAGTATTGGTGTGGCTGTGGCAACGTACTGTGAATGAGTCGGGAGGGCCTGACATCTTGCAGAGCACTCATACTAAACTCGTCCTTCACTGCCACACACGCATTTTAAAGTGGTAATTACTTTTTTGCCATGTAATATGCACACTTTATTTTTTTTTTGAAGTGATCGGTTTAGTGGTTAATTGCTACTCACTCGATTGAGAGGTCTTTCGTTCGAATACCAAACAATATATTTAGATTTTAATTTTTAAAACTTTATGTGTGGAATAAAGATTAAGCAACATATGCTATTTTGAAAGAAAAAAACAAGATACAGAATTTTAAATTTCATGTCAATAAATCCGGTTGAGAATTAAATATTTTCCGATGCCCAACCAAAAAAAGACAGAAATCGGAAAAGATTACAAGTTAGAGCATGAAAAATGAAAAATTTGAGATAACATGTTTAAAAGTGAAATGACCAAAATGTTTTTCTCTCCGTATTTAAATATATCTCTTAATAATATACAAATGCATGCAATATATACATGTATAGACATAGATACACCAGAAATAATATATTGTAATTAATTTGTTGTTAGTAATTTATTAAAGGAATTTTGTCCTGATTATTATAATAAAACGATACTCAATCATATAATTAGTATATGTTGTAATATATATATCAATCACAAACTCTAAATTCTAAGCTAAATACCACGAGGACTATTGCGGATTGGCTTGTGTGCATTAATTATATGGAACTGAATGACGAAGCAACCCATAAAGATCACTTTCATCTTCCCTTTGTGATCAAATGCTTGAGAGATGGTTGGTGGTGAGTTTTGTTATTTTTTATATGGATATTCAGGATATAATCAAATCATAATTGCACATGAAGATCAAGAGAAAACTACTTTAACTTGTTCCTATGGTACTTTTGCATTTAAACAAATGATGCTTTATGTTGTGTAATGCACTTACTATTTTTCAAAAATACATGACTGTTATTTTCCACTATATGATTGAAAATTTCTTAGAAGTGTTAATGGATGATTTCTCTATTATCGTATCTTCTCTGGACGAGTTTTTGAAAAATTTGAACACGGTATTGCTGAGATGGGAGGAGATGAACTTGGTGTTGAATTGAGATAGTGTTGGGCATTAGATCTCTTATTAAGGAATTGAGATGGATAAGACCAAAGAACATTAATCCTCCTCCAACGTCAATAAAGGGATTTGAATTTTTTTTATGGCACACCGATTTTTACCCGTACTTCATTAAATACTAGTACAACGACGCACGCGTTGCGTGCTTGTACGATATGTTTTTATAATTTATTTGAATTATATTTAAATGAGGATCAAAATATATTTATAAGAAATAATGAGTGGCTACATTATAATTTTGATATATGAACTAAAAAATAAATTAAAAAAGAATAAAAAAGACCCAAGCAAAAATTGAACCTACAACCTCATGATTAAGAAACATAGGCTTTATCCACTAAACTACATGTGACTTGCTTTTATTTTTTAACACTTTATTAATATATATAATTAGTAATGTAGAGAGTGGGGGTGAAGGGTATTTTAGGTATTTTAAAAAACAGACCAAGGAAGTTACTCTAACCTACTCAGCCTTAATAAATAGTAAGAGATTTTAAAAAAATTGTTAAACCTATATAATCTTTATTGATAAAATATATATGTGCTTTTTCATCATTTTAATTTTGATTGTATGCATGCATTTGAAACATTGAAGGAGATATTGATGACTAAACCCTTTTTGGTTGCTCTTTATTGAGATCTACCTTTTGATGTAATGTGTGATGCAAGTGACAATACAGTTGCTGTCGTTTTAGGGTAAAGAAAAACAAGATATTTCATACTATATACTATGCAAATAAGACGTTGAATGATGCTCAATTAAATTATGCTTCTATTTAAAAAAACTACTTGATATAATATTTGAATTTGATAACTTTCACTCATATCTTGTTTTATCTAAAGTCACTTTGTGTGATGGTCACGCTGAATTGAAATATTTTCTTGTTAAGAAAGAGGAAAAGCCAAGATTAATTAGGATGATTTTAATGTTGCAAGAGTTTGAACTTAAAATTAAAGATAAAAAAGGTTTCGAGAATGTAATGATAGATAATTTTAATTTGCCTAGGCTTGAACACTTTAGCTAGTAATGAATGCATGAATAATGAAATTTATGATTGGGTTCCTAACAGTCAGTTATTTGAGTTGAAAAATTTTCCTTGATATGCGAAATTCACAAACTTTCTTGCTACATGCACTCTTCCACCAAAATTATTGTTTCACTAACGAAAAAAATTCTTTTCAAATGTGCATTACTATTTTTGGGAGGAAGCCTTTTTGTTTAAGATCTTTGCAAACTCGATGATAAAGAAATGTGTGGCATATGAAGATATTGGAAAAATGTTCTTGTTTGTGATAAATGCCAGCGCACGTGTAACATCTCTAACTGTCATGAAATACCATTGAATAATATTATTGAGTGTGAGGTATTTGATATATGAGATGTGGACTTTATGGGACCATTTCCCACGTCTTTTATGAAAAATACATTTCGATTGCGGTTGATTATATGTCTAAATGGGTAGAGGCAGAGGCATGTGTCACTAATGATGGTCATGTGGTGGTGAAATGTTTCAAGAAAAAATCTTTTAACAAATTTGGTACACCGCAAGAAATCACATTAACATTAGCAACAAATTTTTTGAATAATTATTGAGCAAATATGGTGTCACAAACTAAGGTTGTACATCATAAAACCCCCAAAACTAGTGGGAAAGTTGAGGTGTGTGACTGTGAAATAAAAGAATTTTGGAAAAGAATGTAAGTGTAAGTTGGAAGGATTCGTTAGTGAGACTGGACGATGCTCTGTGGGCATATGAGACTGTCTTTAAAACAATATATACACTACAACATATAGTTTCATTTTGGTAAGACATGTTGTTTACCTGTTGAATTAGAACATAAAGCATATTGGACAACCAAACTTGGACTTTGCTTCTGTAGATGAAAGAGACAGCTACAATTGGACCAGAAGGAGGAATTTAGAGAGCAAACTTATAACCTCGAGTTGCCATATAAAGAATAAACAAAAGAACTCAAGACAAGCGCATCAGGCATATGAAATTCAAGGAAGGTAATGAATTTTTTTCTGTATAACTCCAGATTGAGATCACTCACTGGGAAGCTCAAGTCACGATGGCCGGGACCATTCGCGTCAGCAAGGTATACCCATCAAGTTCTATAACTCTGACAGATTCTAAAGATGTGATCTTCACTGTAAACGCCCAGAGGTTGAAAAAAGTACTTGGGTGGTGAAGTGGAACCAAATATTGGGCTCACATGGTTACATGAAAATCAAGAATGAGATGGACACACGGTCAAGCTCTAGACCACAAATAGAGAACTAAATAACTTCTTTTTTTAAATTTTTATTTGCGCTTCTCATTAGACATGTTATTTTTAATTTTGTTTGTTTCAATTTTTTTTGTAAAGGAACAAAACATGCTAGAGCAGGAAGAAATTTGTCATAGCGCAGAGAGCTCAGTCAAGCACATTTTTTTTCAAAGCCTCGTGCTAGGAAGATCTATTTTGACCCACCCATCATAACAAGCCCTGTTTCGGGTTTTTTTTTTTTACTTAAGTCATGCTAGAGCGTTAATTTCATACAGCCCTTGCGCACCGTGTAGTTATTTTTATTTCTTATTTCTTATTTCTCCTCCACACAAACCCTACACTTTTTCTCTAAAATTTCCGGGGCTCTCTCTTGATTTCTAAACTACCATCACTCTTCTCTTCAATTTTTTGCAGGAAAAAATCATCCGAGCATTCAACATATCATTTAAAAGTTCTTCAATGGCACAGAAAAAGAGCAAGGTAACCCATAATTCTTCTTTCTCTTCAAGTAATTTAAGATGTTTTGTTTTTGAGGAGGTTAGAAATTATTTTGAACATGCAAGAATACATAGATGCTCTATCCTTGAGCGTGGATTTAATATCTATCCTAGAAAGACAGATGATCAGGCGAGTATTCAAACAAAGGGTGGGTTAAGCTTTGTGAGCAACCAAAGGCGGCAATGATTTTTATTATGAGACAATTTTACACCAATGCCACCAAAAGAACAGATAGTAAAGTGTTTGTAGGGCGTTTTGTGACATTTTATTTAATTACTATTAATGAGTTATTAGGCACACAAACCGTGGATGATTCAAATTTTGGTGCACTGATGGCAAATACTAACTATGATTTGATATTGGAAACGTTGTGCTTTCAGAGTGCAACTTGGAAAACACCTAGTTTCTATATTTGTTTTCTTGAGAAGCTTTTGAAAGTAGAAACATCCTTGTGGTATGCGTTTTTGTCCAAGAGAATGATGCATGTTTTGCACACGAGCGACCTGCAGAAAGAGCGGGAAACTGTACTTTATGCTTTAATTAAGATATTCCTATTAATGTGGGAAAACTCATTTTCTTGAAAATTCAACTACGCATCACCCATAGCCACATTGGCTTGTTCTTTCTGAAGATCATCTCTAAATTATGTGCCAAAGCGGGAGTAGTCTTTCGGATGATAAGGAATGGTTGCAAACTATGAATCCACTTGGCGATTTGTATCTAAGAATGAAGAAAGTGTTAGAGTAGGTGCCCGTCGAGCCAAGTGTTGGCCGAGTGTTCACAATGAAACTCTATGTATAAGCAATCTTTATTTTAATAATATTTGAAATTATTATTATGGCACATCTTTATCTGTATACCCATGCTAGTTGCATAGATAAAGCCCTTGAATATACAAATAGTAGAAAGAATATGAGATGCTCATATGATGAGTATCATGAAACTCATATTTGTAATACTGTATATTCTAAACGGTTCCTAGTCGATTCAGCCGCCACTAAGAAGGATATAGGCCGCTCGAGTTCGAGACTAGTATCTGCGATGTGAGTACCATTTGGTAGGGGACATTGTGATGTCCGAACATGCAGATAGGTGCTCCTTGTAGAGTGCACTGAACAACCCTCCATAAAAGGACTTTCCAAGTGGTTCTCACTTATCTAGTGGAAATGTCCTAGTTTATGGTTGTACAGAATTATTCCTTATGACCCGGGACAACATTGAGACTCTATGTGCTAGAATTACACTTTGACTTGTTTACCGACTCTTATGGGGTCATCAGGTTTCAAGGTTGGGTGTTCTGTCGAAACACATAGGAGTCGATGCATTGTAGTCGGGGATTCACCGCTTACCTTCGGGTATGGATATCCTATGTGTTATCATGTGTATGTAGGTTGAAATCTCTGGCCAGAGTATGGTGGTAACTATGAAAGGGTTTCATAGATTACACCATCGATGCAACTACGACATGACACATAGTATCGATTCATTGACAACTCTCGATAAACCAATGGTTGTCGAATCGATCGGGATATATGAGTTGAAGGGACCGTACTGTACGCTAACCATAATAGAATGGTTCTTGCAGGCACTATCATTTGATACCTAGGGAATCATGTAAGCGATGCTGCTAGGCGTTTAACATGATTGGTTGGGTACTATCAGACTTGAGTTCTGACGTTCTTATTATCAAGGTGTTGATAAATAAGAATGGAGCAATTGGGGTATGCTCATATAAGGACATGTTTAGTCCGAATCACATAGAGATGTGAACCCACGGCTAGTTGTATCAATGAACCATTGAGGGCCACACAAGTACTAGCTTTCTAGATCCCGTTGAGAAGTAAAAATAGTTCAATGTGTTGAACGGCTTATAAAGGAGTTTATAAGCGTAAGGAAAATTAGAAGTATGACTTCTATAAAGGAGAAAAATAGTTCAATGTGTTGAACGACTTATAAATGAGTTTATAAGTGTAAAGAAAAATAGAAGTATGACTTCTATGAGAGAAATGTAAATTTTAATTTAAGGAAGTGTTCCTAAATTAAAATTGGCCAAGTGAATAATGTAATTGAAAATTGTGATTTTCATAAACATTATTATGGACTAAATTAAATTAATTCAAGTGTTGAATTAATTAAACACTAGTGGGCCTAGTAGAGTCCAAATAATTAAATTAATTCAAGTGTTGAATTAATTAAATTATATTGAGTCTTGAAGAGTTCAATTAAAATAATTATTTAACTAGTGGGACTTGGGTAAATTCAAGTAATGTTTAATTAGTCTCAAATATGTTTGAGATAATTAAAATTTAGTCCAAGGTTTTAATTTGATTAAAAACCATATAATATGCATGCATGGGAGGTGATAGGTTGAGAGACTACTTTTTGTGTTTTCAAGGCATGGCATGCAACTCTTTGGAACAACTTTTCCCACAACCAAAAAAATGTCTCTCCTTCTCTCCTAGCATGAATAGTGGCGAGTTACTATTCACATTTTTCTCCAAGTTTTTCTCTCAATTTTCTTCTTCAATTGTTGAGGAAAGAAATCACTTCTCTTTGAAAAATCTTCTTATTTTTCTAGTGCAAAATAAGAAGGGTTCTAGCTAGTTAGTGGTGGGCTTGATTGGAAGAAAGGAGTCCAAAAGAAAGGTGAAGCTTGTAGATTGTCTACCTTCAAGAGCTAAGGTGTTTACACCTTAGTTGGAGCCACAATCAATCTTTGAGATTGATAGGTAAATTTCTAAAACACCCTATGTATGACATTTTGGTGTTTAAATGTATTTTCTACACAAAAAGGATGGTGGCCGAAATTTTTTCTTAAAAATTAGATTTTTTTAACTTCTGTTGCGCTTCCGGTCACCGTAACCGATCCGCTTTCAGAAAGTCAAAAGGGACATTGAATTTTCGTCCGATGATGATGATGATGAGGGGCCTGTTAGCCAAGATCGAGAAGATCGGATCACAAAAATTTATTTCTTGTGATTTCAATCAACTCTTCTTCACAAGATCGATTGTTCTACGTATTTAACACGAATCAATTAATTACAACACACAGAAAATTAGAGATTACCCTTGAAGCGTGTTTACGATCTTCTTCTGCACTGGATCTACGCTTCAAACCTCCAAGCCTTCTCTGATGTTCTCTCAAACTCTAAACGTAGGATTTGTGTGTAGTCACAAGTTACAATATCACATATATATAAAATATATTTTGTGATATCTTGTAACAAAAAGATAATGACAATATCTTTTAGAATATAAATTTAAATGGACAGAATATATTATACCATATCTAGAAGATTCGATAATAAACTTCCATGTAATATAATAGTCCAGGTAAATTTATCCTACATATACCATAAATTATAACTCATATAATTTATCCGAGTTTATATTAGAGCCACCAAAGAGACCTGGTCGGATTCAATTAAATTAAGCTCCAATAAATTAATTTGATTCAATCAACTCATGATTAATCAAAATAATTTATTAATCTTATTCTACTCCACTAAAAGAATAAGATTGCACTATCAAATTAATTGATATTACTGAAGCACGAAATCAATAATTATACCCTCTGATTTATCGACCCAACATATCACCTATGTCGATCAATTAGAACATCTAAAACAGGGTACCATGACCATATAACCCATATTAGATATTCATAGCTTCTCAACCCTCATCTCCTCTTTGACAGTCCCATGTGATCACATCACATAATTAATTCAACAAGAATATTGAATTACTGAGCTCAGATTTTACTGTCTTCTAGAAGAACTTGTGAGTTTATGATCATACCTATTGACTAGGTGACAGATTCCATATTACGAAGATATGTTCTTTGTTATTTCACTTTGATTCCCAAAACATCGAGATATTGACCAATAGTTTGGTCTCACTCATTGATGTATCAAAGAACTTCATGTTAGTAATCAGAGTTCATTATCCGCTCAGGATTAAGGTGTTATGTACGACAATCAAGTGATTTTGAATTAGTATGGTCAAATCAAATTCAAATCTCACGTGGTCCAGTCCAATACAACAAAATGTATCCTTAATTTTATTACCAAACCAAATATAGGCTTCAATAAAATTGAGACGATCTTATCAAAATAATTTGTCCTTATTTATTTACCGAACGTGGACAATAAAACTTTGGATTGAATTACAAATTGAATCTTTCTGTGTTTAACGACTTAAACACTCAATTTATAATAATACAACAAATCAACGGACATATGCATTGCTCAAAATAAATTTATTTAAACAAATAAATGAAAATTATTTTAATTTCAAAATGTCATCAACATATAATAAAAGTACTCAATGGGCATCATACTATCGAACATTTTCCTCCCACTTGCCCTAAAGTAAATGAGTCATGTCTAGTACACCCATATTTTGAATATGTTCCTCAAAAGCTCTAGCATGTAAGCTTTTGGTGAAAGGATCAGCAAGATTTTCAGCAGATGTTATCTTGCACACTGTCACGTCTCCTCGTTGAACAATATCCCTCACTAAATGATATTTTCGTTCAATGTGTTTTCCACGCTGATGGTTTCTTGGTTCTTTTGCATTTGCCACTGCACCACTGTTATCACAATATAAAGTAATGGCATTTGATGCAGCAGGAATAACCTCAAGGCTTAGCAAAAACTTTTTCAGCCAAACAGCTTCTTTTGATGCTTCACAAGCCGCTACATACTCCGCTTCCATTGTGGAATCAGCAATACATGATTGCTTGATACTCCTCCAAACAACGGCACCACCACCCAATGTGAACACATATTCTGATGTGGATTTACGAGAATCTCTATCAGATTGAAAATCAGAATCAGTATAACCCACATGTGCCAACTCTGAAGCCGAATAAACCAACATATACCCTCTAGTTCTGCGAAGATACTTGAGAATATGTTTTACAGCAATCCAGTGCTCTGGTCCTGGGTTTGACTGATATCTACTAACAATCCCAACAGCATAACAAATATCTGGTCGAGTGCATAGCATAGCATACATAAGACTTCCTACAGCCGAAGCATATGGAACTCTTTCATGTATTCCACTTCACTTGGATTCTTGGGATTATGGTCCTTTGACAAGTGAATTCCATGTCTAAAAGGTGTTTGACCTTTCTTGGAATTTTGAATTGCATACCTCATCAATATTTTATCAATATATGAAGATTGAGATAAAGCATTCCGTTTGTTCTTCCTATCCCGAAGGATTTGGATACCTAGAACATAACTTTCTTCTCCCAAGTCTTTCATGTCAAACTGTTGAGACAACCAATTTTTAGCAGATGTCATCACCCCTACATTATTCCCAATAAGTAGGATGTCATCCACATATAGCACAAGAAAAATCACCTTGTCATCCAAAATTTTCTTATAGACACAAGGCTCATCAAGATTTTGATCGAAACCATAATCTTTCACAGATTGATCAAATTTGATGTTCCAAGACCTAGACGCCTGCTTAAGTCCATAAATCGACTTTTTCAGTTTGCATACTTTATGCTCTTGACCGTTATGAATAAAACCGTCTGGTTGTACCATGTAAATGTTTTCGTCAAGATTTCCATTAAGAAATGTTGTCTCGACATCCATTTGCCACACTTCATAATCAAAATGAGCTGCAATGGATAAGAGGATCCGAATAAACTTTATCATAGCCACAGGTGAGAAGGTTTCATCGTAATCGATTCCTTCTCTTTGGCTAAAACCTTTGGCTACCAATCTAGCCTTAAATGTTTCCATTTTTCCGTCTATTCCTCTCTTCCTCTTGTAGACCCACTTACACCCTATAGGTTTCACACCTTCAGGAATGTCTACAAGAACCCAGACGGAGTTAGTGTACATGGATCTCATTTCTGATTCCATGGCACTCCTCCATTGGTCAGCGTCAACATCTTCCATAGCTTCTTTGTACGTGATGGGATCCTCCTCTTGTTCAATGAAAACCGCATCAAACGATTCTCCATAGAGCAAGTATCTAGAGGGTTGTCGAATGACCCTCCCACTACGTCTAAGTTGTGGAGGTTCTTGGTTGATTGGAATTGATTGTCGTTGTCTTAAGTTCTCTTCTTGATCATTTCCTTCATTCTCCATTTGGATATGATGGGGTGACCGATCATTGGAACCAATGTCTTCTACCACTTCATTTGTTTGGAAACCAGTGGTTAATGGTGGTAGAAATGTGAATTCAAACTGAGTAGGTTCAGTGCGGATCTCTGGAGTAGATGATTCAGCAATCTCTTCCAAAAGAACCTTACTCTTTGATTCACTCTCTTCTATGTGCTTGTCCTCTAAGAAGGTTGCATTTGTACTTACAAATACCTTCTTGTCTTGAAGACTATAGAAGTAAGATCCTCTTGTTCCCTTAGGATATCCAACAAACATGCATAATTCTGATCTAGGTTCTATTTTATCCATCTTTCTCTTTAGCACATAAGCATGACATCCCCATATCCGAATATGTCTTAGATTAGGCACGCGCCCATTCCAAAATTCAAGAGGTGTCTTAGAGACAGACTTAGAAGGAACCATGTTCAATAAGTATATTGCAGTTTGGATAACATATCCCCAAAAGAATGTACTGAGCTTAGAGAAACTTAGCATAGACCTAACCATGTCCAACAAAGTCCTATTTCTCCTTTCAGAGACACCATTCTGCTGAGGTGTAGCTGGTGCGCTAAATTGGGATATGATCCCATTATCTGATAAGTATGTTCTAAAGTCATTGGATAGATACTCGCCACCTCTGTCTGATCGAAGTGTTTTTATGCTCTTACCTAATTGTTTTTACACTTAATTTCTGAATTCCTTGAACTTTTCAAAAGATTCATATTTGTGGGACATTAGGTAAACATAACCGTATCTAGAGTAATCATCAGTGAAGGTGATGAAATACTCAAATCCTCCTCTAGCTTGTACACTAATTGGTCCACATACATCAGTGTGCACTAATTCCAAAACTTCATTGGCTCTATGTCCTTTAGATTTAAAAGACCTCTTAGTCATCTTACCTTCCAAAAAGAATTCACATACAAGTAAGGATTCCACCTTTAAATTACTTAAAAGACCATCCTTTACCAACCGTTGAATTCTATTAAGGTTGATATGACCAAGTCTCAAGTGCCACAAATAAGTTTCATTAGTGGGAGACAATTTAATTCGTTTGTTGGATTCAATGTGATGCAAAGAGCTGTCATCATGTTTGAAGACATATAAATCGTTATTCAAATGTCCCTTGCAAATAAGGGCTTTATTCAAGGTAATATCAACCACCATTTGTGAAAAATGGACATAATATCCTTGTCTAAATAATAAAGCAACAGAAATCAAATTTCTAGTAATCTCTGGAACATAATAACAATGTCTTAAAACCAAATGTTTATTATTCGAAAAATAAAGATAAACAATTCCAACAGCTTTTGCAGACACCACAGCCCCTGTGCCAACTCTTAGAGTATGTTCCCCTTCATTGAGGTTTCTGGTTACTTGGAACCCCTGCAAAGTATTGCATATATGATTAGTGGCTCCAGAATCTACAATCCAAGTATCAGTAGAATCAACCACTAAACAAGACTCAATAAAAGATAACTCACCATTATCTTGCTTCTTGGAAGCTAGGTATCCTTGGCAGTTTCTTTTCCAATGACCCTTCTCTCCACAATGGAAACATTTTCCCTTAGGCTTGCCATCTACCTTGAGCTTCTTCTCATTTTGTTGTGGACCCTTCTTGTTGGGCTTCTTCCTTTTATTCCCATTTTTACCTTTCGGCTTTGAATAAGACGGCCCAACAGAAGCAACAACAAATGCATCACAAGTTTTAGTCTTAAGAACACTTTCAGCATTTTGGAGTTCCTTCATCAACTCAGTCAGGGACATGTTTAGCTTATTCATGTTATAGCTAACCTTAAACTGTGAGAACATCTCAGGGAGAGTCTCAAGTGCCATGTCAACCTGAGTCTCTGATTTGATTTCAGCCCCTAACACCTCAGCCACGTTAAACTGAGCGATCAATGCAAGCATATGATCTCTCACGGGCGTCCCAGGTTTCATGCGCATGTTCATAATGGTTCTAATGGCTGCTTGTCGTGCCTGACGTCCTTTATGCTCAAACATTTCTTGGAGGCTTTCCATGATTTTTATAGCAGTGTCCATGTTCTGATGTTTCTGTTGCAGCACATTTGAGATGGATCCCAAAATGTAGCAACGGGCCATCTCATCAGAACTGATCCACTTATCATAAGCCTGCTTTTGAGCTACTGTGGACTCCGCCGTAGGCACCGATGGACAGGGTTCATTGAGCACAAACTTGTGTTTCTCCGCAGTTAAGACAATCAATAAATTACGTTTCCAATCAATATAATTTTCTCCGACTAGTTGGTTGTTGGTTAATATCATAGACAGTGAATTTTCAGTCATTTTTCTGAAATTAAAATAAATTTAAATGAGCAATGCAATGAATAAAATTATGTGTTATGCATGAATGCATTTGTAGATCCCAAAAACTACTACAACACAGCAATTTACCTAAAACTCAAAAATACATAATTTTTTCTTTAGGAAAAAACATGTTATTTATAGTTAGGTTGGGACCCTCCCACTAAATTCAATATATCTAGCAACTCATGCAATATTAATTTAGTATTGCTTGATTTTGGCCATCAAAAGATATTGTAAAAATATTCTATAGGAAATCCTCACAATATCATTGACTTAAGTGTATACCCTTAAATTAATTATTTATCAAGTACCAAATTAATTATGTCACCTATAGGGTGGTCACAATTAATTCTATTATAAAATAATTATAATAATGGGTCCAATCAAGTAACTGAAACAATGCAGCCCTCCTATAGGGAGACCAATAAAATTGGCACGAGGCATACATATATTCTTACTAATGGACTAATAAGGGAGATCGTGGGCTTATTTAAAATATACCCTCTCACACTTAATATTTAAATTTAATTTTGAGTTTTAGCCGATTAATAAAATCATGACTATTTTAACTCGTAAAATAGTTTAATTATTAATCAAAATATTTATTCTCTAAAAATAGAATAAATAAAATTTAATGCATGACAATATGGTTACCTAAAGCGGTGTTTATGCAATCTACATGGCATGATACATGAATGACAAATATAAGCAATAATTAAACAAGAACAAGTTTATGGCCCATCCTAGACACAAAAATAAAGATCTAATTGAACCCAATTTGGCCCAATTCTTCATGAAAAATTCCAGCCCAAGTAGTAAACCTAGAAATCTACCTTGGCCCATGATCAGTTTTCCGGATCCGACCCGAAAGCCCATGACCCGAAATCACCCAGAACCGCGATTTCATCTTCTTCAACCCTACAAAGCCGCTGCCGCCGGAGTCGCCGGAAATATGCGTTCGTGATAATCTCCACCGCGCTAGTCATCGGGAAACCACCGAGACACCATATCCAATTCAAAATTGGAAAAACAGATGCCCGATTTCCAGATCTAGCGCCGAAAAACTGAAGAATTTCGCATCTCCTCCGCACCGCTCCACCGTGAAGAACAACGCGTAAATAGGACCGGAAATCACCTTCGCGTTCATCCCTCATCCTCGCGGCCGCGTTCTTCTGATCGTGTGATCCAGATTGGAATTTCCATGGAGGTTTTTCGAAATTTCAGAAAGGTCCCTGTCGATATGAAGAAGATGCACTCTGGTCCCTGGAATCTTTTGGCCGAAATTTCAGTCTAGTACTTGTAGTTTTAATTGAATTGCATCCGGCCCTCCAGTTCTTTAAACAGTAAGAGAAAAACCCAAATCCGAAAAAAAAAATACAACAAAATTGCACGAAAATAACAAGGGGAAACATGGAGTCATAATCCACCCCCTTGGTTACAGACTCGAAAATACGAAATACAATTTCACCAAAAAACTAAGGCCATAAACTATTCAAAAGTTTAAATCAATCCATTCAAACCATAATCACATAAATCTAACACCGCTTTAAACTAAAATATGCATAAATAATTAATTAATTCGAAATACGCGAAACAATATCAAAACCCGTGGCTCTGATACCATATGTTAGCCAAGATCGAGAAGATCGGATTAAAAAAATTTATTTCTTGTGATTTCAATCAACTCTTCTTCACAGGATCGATTGTTCTACGTATTTAACACGAATCAATTAATTACAACACACAGAAAATTAGAGATTACCCTTGAAGCGTGTTTACGATCTTCTTCTGCACTGGATCTACGCTTCAAACTTCCAAGCCTTCTCTGGTGTTCTCTCAAACTCTAAACGTAGGATTTGTGTGTGGTCACAAGTTACAATATCACATATATATAAAATATATTTTGTGATATCTTGTAACAAAAAGACAATGACAATATCTTTTAGAATATAAATTTAAATGGACAGAATATATTATACCATATCTAGAAGATTCGATAATAAACTTCCATGTAATATAATAGTCCAGATAAATTTATCCCACATATACCATAAATTATAACTCATATAATTTATCCGAGTTTATATTAGAGCCACCAAAGGACCTGGTCGGATTCAATTAAATTAAGCTCCAATAAATTAATTTGATCCAATCAACTCATGATTAATCAAAATAATTTATTAATATTATTCTACTCAACTAAAAGAATAAGATTGCATTCTCAAATTAATTGATATTACTGAAGCACGAAATCAATAATTATATCCTCTGATTTATCGACCCAACAGGGCCAAGCATACCCATTCAATAGCCGTGACCACCACAACCATTTAGTCGCCCAGCTAATGAGAAGATTGATGAACTTCGTGCATGGGCTTGTTACTAGAACCAATGCCAGTCCAACAATGCATACCTGAAGTTCGTGTACTCTTTGATGAGGGGCATAACTACACATATGGGGATCGATCTATTGGCATACCCACCGCCGCTAGCGTATCCCCCTACCCGTCCAATTTCAATATTCCTTCCGACATCCACAAGATCCCACAACAAGACTGCCACCCCCGTACAAGGAGAAGGAGTGATTATGTGAAAATTCTTATTTTTTCCTTTATTTTTTTATTTTTTATTTAGGTTTTTTACTTTCCATTTAAGTTTCATGGTGTTCGTTAGAGCTGTTTGTTTGTTTTAGTCATCGTCTAGTGCAATGAAGACATTATATGGCTTTAGTATGGTGAGGGAGTAGTATATTTTATTTTGTTTATTTGTATTCGTAATTGTTATGCATGAGGTCATATGATTCAAGATAGTTTGTGGTGATGAGATTGGTAATCGTTGACCAATGAGGAATATGAATTGATGACATACATGCTCACTGATTTTGGTCACTTCATTAGCTTAGGACACTATATGTTGTTGAAGCATGAAATTTTTGGGTAAATGCTGAATACTTTTTTTAAGCACACATATTGGAACTAGTAAATTGTGTGAATAATAATGAAATTAAATTTTTTTCCGAGGAGAATTTGAGAAACACAAGGTGTTTATTGAGTCTCATAGTTGTAACCTTGGAAAAAAAATAAACCAAAAGCCAAATATTCACAAGTACGTATGTGAATCAAAAATTGCACTTGTGACGACTGAAAAGTTTCTTGCAAAAAAGGACTTTTAAAAAAATGAGACGTAAGGTGAGGGGAAGCAAGAAATGAAATCTTATTCCTATGATAAAAATGAGGGATGTATGGAGTAGAATAATATAAGATGCAAAATCTGATTTTACACAATTTAAAATGAGCAATGTATTCCCTTCACTTTGATTATCCTATACTTTCTTTGGTACGTACCACTCATTTGAGCCATGATATGTACATGAAAGCACTAGTGATCTGTGTTGGCTGGTTAATACTAGTGGAGAAAGGGTGTATAAGAGGAAGACTCGCACCAACACGTCGATTGAGTTACTTGCGATTGTTGATAATGAATCTAATTAAAGTGAATGCAACTAGAAACAATACAACACACACAAGTGTTCACATTCAATGCAAAAATATAGTGTGTAAACTTCAAGGGGTGTGTGAAGACTTGTGTTGTACTTTGATTGGTAGAAAGTATGTCAAAGAGTCACTGAGGTATAAACGTGAGCCATGAGATCACTATTGAACTAATTTTTTTGTTTTTCTTCTTGTATTGTTTTGTTTTGTAACCTATTTATGCTCGAGAGCAAGCAAAAAGTTACTATGGAGAGGTTGATATATAGTTGTAATTTTTACATATTTTATTGTGTTATTTGGAATTTTATTTGTGCATTAGTTTATTAGGTTGAGTCCCTATTTGACCCATCTCGTTCATAAATTATTCATATGATCATCTTGTTAGAAATTTTTCTCAAAATCATGTTTTTACACGTATATAAACACGATAATCAATATGCGAAAATAAATCGAGTGTTACCTCCGGCAATTGAAAAATTTTGATTTCTCTGCTTTTCCTTCCGGTTGAAGTCTTCTAAGCACTCCACCATCTCGATAGATGGTGTATAATTTTCTTATGAGGTGTGTGCTTAGTGACCTCAATCGCTGCTATTTATAGGCATATCTCATATCATCAACGAAAAAAGTCGATAGCATGAATGTCAAAAGAAGAGGCGCATGCCGTCTCAATTGTCAAAAATTTGAGGCTGCATGTGTTGTTCGTAAAAAATGGTAGTCTTCTGGGCCGTCGTCAATTCCTACACGCCACGCCTCTTTTAATATATGTCATATTTCTTACATTCTCCCACTTGACACATATATCTCATTTACCATAGGAGAAAATAAAATACATGAATCATTGCGATAGGTCATCTAAAAGTGATTATTATCTTCCATGTATCACAATGTATTATATCTCTCAAACAACTTAATGAATAAACCCTATGTTTATTCGATGTCCAACTTTATTGATATTTCTCATATCAATGAATGTGTGCACAACATATATGAGAAAATATCCATCATAGTTTCATTAATTTGTTCTTACAACAAAATTACATAAAGGAACCAAGTCCCATTTTTTCTGTATGATCCTTGAATTTCAATGGTGGCATGCCTTTAGTCAAATTATCTGCAATCATCAATTCAGTGCTAATGTGTTCGATAAGTAACTTCTTATCTTTAACACGTTCTCCTATGGCTAAATACTTAATGTCGATGTGCTTGCTTCGACTACCACTTTTGTTATTTTTAGTCATAAAAACAACAGTTGAATTGTCACAATATATTCTTAATGGTCTAGATATAGAATCCATGATTCTAAGCCTCGAAATGAAACTCTTCAACCATACACATGTGAGGTTGCTTCAAACAAGATACGAACTCAGCTTCCATAGTGGAAGTAGCAGTCAATGTCTGCTTTGTACTTCTCCAAGATACAGCTCCACCAGCTAGCATTAAAATATATCCTGGAGTGGATTTTCGTGAATCAATGCAGCCAGCGTAGTCTGAATCTGATTAGCCAATTACTTCCAAATTCTCAGTTCGTCTGAACATAAGTATATAATATTTGGTCACTTGAAGGCAGAGGAAACAAGTAAACCAACTGTACATGGATAGTGGAGCATCGTCTGCCAGCGTTGTCGGTAGGAGCCGAAAACAAGACAAGACACGACGTAGTTGGAATGCTCGAGAAGAAGAAGTTCTAATCCAAGCACTTAAAGATGTCGTATCAAAAGGATGGAAAACAGATAATGGATTCAAGGCTGGTTATTTAAATCTTCTGGAGAATGCAATGCAAGAATCTATCCCCGGGAATAGCTTACGTGGAAATCCACATATCAATTCCAAGATCCATGTGTGGAAGAAAACATATAGTACTATAGTTACATTACTAAGCAAAAGTGGTGTGGGCTGGAACGACTGTAATAACACAATCGATGTCACGGACGAGACATGGGAGGCAATTGTCAAGGTATTATTGTCATTGTTTTTTTAGTGTTCGTTGAATTGTTGGCATTTCTTCTTTAATTGTTCGATTTGTCGTAGACCGACCCAACGTTACGTTCAATGAGACACAAGCAGTGGACACATTACCATGACTGATGTGAGATATTTGGAAATGATCGTGCTACAGGTGAGCGCGCAACCAATTTCGAGAATGCACTTAACGAAGTCCTCAACATAGATAATGACATATGTACTGCTGCGTGGCTTTCCAAGACACCTGCATTTGACACATTTGGTGCGACTGAAGACTCTAAATATGAGACTCAAACGCCATCATCGAAACCTAAGGAATGTGAAACTTCGAAGATTAAGAAAAGGAAGAAAGCCACTGACGACGACCAGACAATTGTTCCAGCCATCAAAAACCTTGCCGACGTAACAAAAACACTATGGAAGATTTGATCAAGAAGCTTGCTTCGGAGGACAAGCTTTTCGATGCACAAGATCACGTTCTGAATGCATTGGACGAGATGAATCATCTCTCCGAGGACGAGCAAGTGCTTGCTGCTAAGTTATTGTTTAACAACCACAACGATTTGGCTCTGTTTCAACGTTTAGGTCATCGCGGAAAGATTTGTTTGGTGAATAGGTTGTTGGCTGAACAGTAATGGATGCAGAAGATGTGCATTTTGTGAAGATGCATCATTTTGAAGTCATAAATGTCTCACCGGTATGGTTGTAGTCGTTGTGAAGGGATTTGAACTAGTACTTTTTATGTTTACGTGTTTTGTTGATTTTGAGTATGGGTAATGGACGAGTACATTGTATCTATTGTGAAGGTGATTTTGCACATCACCGTGGTATTTAAAGAAATTGTCATATCTCAGATTATCCTAATCATTACTGCATTCGTGTACACAACAATTGATTCAGGAAAATGCACGTGTTGCATGTTGTCTGTGAGTATATGTAATGGACGACCACCTTGTAATTGTTTAAGATTTAGCAGTTTAGGATTTGACACATGTTTGGCATTTCTGGAAACTTTTGCAGATCACCGTGTTATTTAATGAAATTGTCGTACCTCAGATTATGTAAATCGTTAATGCATTCGTGTACACAACAATCAATTCAGGAAAATGCACGTGTTGCATGTTGTCTGTGAAATTATGAGGTTAAATAGACAAAAAAACAGTAAACATAATTAAAAATTTTATTTTTTCTGCTAATAAAATTACTTTGTCATTACCAAGCAACGTTGAGATACAAAATGTTGCTACAAAGTCTGTTCTTCCCCACCGTTTGGAGACTATTAACAACGTGCATCTACTTACATGGCGGCAAAAAGGATACTACTACACCATGGATTCAAAAGTGTGGGGTAAGAACAAAAGCTTTTCTGCTCTTAAACCTGGTCCCCACTGGACTCAGTGGTCAGATCAATTACGAGAATGGCCGCTTCGCCAGGGACAACCAATTTGAACTTGTTTTGTACACCTTCGGTACCACGATCAGCTTTCACCTTGTTGGTGTCATCTTCTTCTTTGCAGCCGTGGTGTACCCCCATTGTTGGGTGACACAACTTCTTCTTCTTCCTCCTGTTGGTGAAATCAGATGAAGCTTCAAGCATTTCAACACCCTTGCATTTCACTTCACACTTCTCACCTGTGTCAACCTTGTTGGTTTCATCGTCGGAACATAGATCGATCACCGATATAATGTAGGGGCTTGTGACTGTATCTTCAGAACCAAACTTGAAAGTAACAGACATGTTTTCACAAATGCTCAGTAATACACATAAAGCTGGACGCCCTTTATGTGCGACAATGAGTGAGGAGAGGTATTTAAGTGTAGAAATTAAATGCATAGCAACTTACCCAACTGCTTGTAGTGATTACAAGTCTATCAATTCCAAGTTCCCGCAGTTTTTCAGAGTTGAACGTGATGTCCAAAGAAGATATGCACATATAATTTTGACAGAAGGGTCCCACGATGGTAGATCTTAGTCATTAATAAGTAGGTCAAATATTTACATTATTAAAAAGATTTACAAACCAACCAAAGTAGTAGTTGTTGGTCAAATTATACATGCTGCTATAAATGTTGGCGCACAAGGGATTTAGTACATAGCCTTTCACCAGTAATCTGCATAGAAATCGAGCCATAATTTGAAGTCATGCATTTTCGGCAATTGAGAACATAGAAGTACAAAGTGTTAGGATACATTTCAGTTACTCAATACGATAGGAACTAATTCAGGGACATACAACTATTAACGAATGCTGGTTATACAAAATACAGCTCGTGATGAGTCAAACGTTTGTACAACCATAAACAAAGTACACATTCAAATAAAATCTTGTTCCAACGTCAGTAGACAGCAGCAAAATGCATTACACACTTAAATATTACGTGCATCTACATTTTAAGTACGTCACACAGTGAACAAAATCCAAAAACTTGTACCACACATACTTACGTGGACTTACTAACAAACAAGTGAACTTCAAAATCAGAAGTCATCTATTAATCGTCGCTCAATTTAATTTGCTCCAACAACATAGCTATGTTTTGGGAGTTCTGCTCAATCTTCTTCGCTAGAGTGCGATTTTCACGAGATATATCGGATATAGCTTGCAATACATCACATCGTTTGTTAAAAGGCTTACGTTCCCTGTGAGCAGTAGCTTTCGGAGTTGATGTGGAAACATTAGGCTGTGAGGATGAAGTTTCATCAGACGTTGTTTTCAAATAACTCTGAAATGCTTCCTCGGCCTCTTTCCTGGTCTCATAGCCTTTGAAACAAGCCCCAGGAAATCTGTAAACTTCGGAGTTCGCTTCACACCACTTGTCGTATACACCAGCTTTTCTTCCAATAAAAACAACATAGGTTTTAGGCTGCATGCAAAGATGGTTCATCACAAACCCGCGAAGAGTTAATAGTATATGTAAGTGCAACTAAGTGAGTTCAACAAGAAAACATAAATTAGCTAAAAAAACCCGTAAACAAGGATACATAGTATTATTAACCAAACAGTGCTAATATAGTATTAAAATCACTCTTCAACCAGCAAGCTGTAAAAAAAAAGGATTCACATTGAAGATATTCTTTACATATTAACCAAAAAACATAAATAGCCAAAGAGGGACACTAGTACATTTTACTTCACTGTCAGGATAAACATGGGCAATGTATTTTACTGGAATCTGACCTATCCGTGGGTCATCTCAATATGGTCATATTAACATACCGAAGATAATACACCAAAAAAAAGAATAATAACAACAAGCATGTATCAACATCAAATCCGCAAAGCTTAAAGATTTAATTAAAATAGAAAAATTCGAAGACTATAGATTTCCAACACATCACCATCTCTTCGATTAAGTAGGTTTTACAAGTTGTTGGTAATCTTCACGGACGTTATTTTGAAAACCGGTCAAGACGTGGAAAACATTCGAATCCCCATTGAACGAACCTAAACAAAACGATGCACAACAAAGAATCCGTGAAAGAAGAAAAAATAATCGGGAATAATTGACAACTGTAATTGGGGGAATAAAAATGAAAGTTAGGTATGCACAAAAAAGTTTAGCACTTCGTCTGCAAGAAAGTCACCTTCTCAGTCCATAGATTTAGGCGAACCCACGGTGATGAAATCAGATATGGGGAAGAGAGTGTTCCACCAACACCGGACGTGAAGGTGAGAAGCTGGTTTGACGAAGCAAATGTCGCGGGTCAAATTTGTACATCAGATTTCCACGTGAAAAATATTAAACTTATCCATCTCCAAAAAATTGTACCAAACAAGAAGAAAAATTGTCTCAGTTAGTAGGGGTATTTTTGTCAAGAGAATAAAATTTAACAAATTAATCCAGCATTTTAAATTCGTACCAAACACAATGTTATTAATCCCAACATACTATTAATCCTTATATCTCATTTTTTAATCACTCTAAAAAATAATTATTTACTTATCTCATCACACGTACCAAACGTACCCTTAGAGATGTCAATTGCTTTTAAAAAAATGATTGACCAGGTTCATTTTCCTAGTCTTTAGTATATGCCTATTTACTATTACAAATTTTCCCAAAACTCCACTATTACCACCACAATTTCAAATTTCTAACATTACAGAAACGAAACATCAATTTATTTTTTTAATTTTCATCAAAATCTAGTGTTTTTTTTATTACGAAAGATTAAAAATAAATATAGTTTCACAAAATCCTAAAATTTTCAAAATCAGAACACATGTAATCTAATAATTTTTTTGTCCAGAAGTATTTAAAATTAATCTCTAATTACAAATATTTTGATAAACATCATCATATTCATAAATTCGTATATTTCATTTTCTAATGTATGTATTATTTATTATCAGAGACATTCCATAATTTCTTTAATAAAAATCTAAACCTTCGGTGCTATCGAAATGCAAATACATCGATGGTTTTCTACACTCGATGCATAATAATATTAGTACTTTTATAATTCGACATGAATATATTTTGAAAATCGATGCATGTATAATATTTATGCTTTTAAAAATACACTGCACTCAAATACCATAATAGAAGTGGTATTTTTAATTTTGGTAATATTTTGTTTTTTCACAATTTTGATATTTTTTCCGATTTTATTAATTATATTGATGTATCTTTCAATTTATAATAATTTTAATTATTTTTAATCGACCATTCTAATTAACTAATGTGAACTTTCTGATCAAGAAAATTTTCTGATTAATAAAATGTTTTGACTTAAATTATGAGTTGTTCAAACCAAATTTGAAAGATTACGAACTCCAAAAATTTGTTCGATAAGCTGTCATAGGCTTTTTTGAAAAATAGATAAACTTATCCCAATTTATTTTCTAAGATTTTATTTGAACATCTTTAAATAAAAAATTATCTTTATTAATTTTACCATATCTAAAAAATAGATAATATACTAGGCAAGTAATAAAACTAATAATAATTAAAAAAAATTATGAAAATAATAAATATTTATATCTGTAGCTAAAATTATTATTATTCCAAAAAAAATTATAACTATAATAATAACATATTAATATTATTTTATTATAATAATTAATAATATTCAAATTAATGAAAAACTAAGCTACAATTTTGAACAAATTTCATACCAAAGCTGTGAAAAATTTGTGAGAAATTAAACCGTAAATTTGAAATAATGATTTCTTTTTAAAAATAAAAAAAGAGACAAAACACCAAATATATTATGTAATGCCCGAGAATTAATCACTGTTAATCAAGGATTATTGACTTATAATTTAATGTGATTATTGAAGGGCCAACGGAGACACGATTTAAGAGAATGTGCGGTCATTTATTTTGAATTTCAGAATGTGTTGCCGAAGCAACACCGCACCCGCGCTCAGGAAGACACCGCACCCGCGGTGCATGTCCAGTAGGGTAGCAATTTTTGAAAAACTGAGACCGCACCCGCGGTAAGAAACAAGACCGCACCCGCGGTCATAGTTTCTGGAAAATGGATGTAGATCAGTACGCTGAGCGCACCCGCGGACCGGAATGCAGCGCACCCGCAGTGCGACGTGTTTTGCAAAGATGAGGCCACCTCGACGTATGCATGCATGGATATATATATAGTAGGATTCCTTCGAAAATTCAGTCAGAAATCGAGAGAAGGTTCAGAGGAAAGTTGTGAAAAATCCTTACGCCTTTTGTGAGAAATCCGTCCGTCTGATTTTGAATCCGACTTCGGTATTGAGTTCCTATCGACGTAGGCTACAAGTGGACGTAAGTTTTACTACGTTTTGACATGTTTTGGAATTATGATATTGTCAGAATTGAATGGAACTCATATATGTTGTTCTTGACATATTAGACATCATATAATCGAAGTCAGATTAAGAAACAGATTGATTATGGAATTGTTATGAATTTTTAGGGTATATTGATTTATACCAGACAGATTTAAATTGTGATTGGATCACGAATTGTATTGGATATGAGGATATTGTATTGCCGGGGATACTGAGTTTGTACCGTTATGCCGATGATTTGAATTAAATTCAGATTGATCAGATTGTTATTGACTTGAAAGGTATATTGACATGAGATTATTGATATTGTCATTGCCAGACAGACTGTGAATTCAGGACTTCGACTGAGCCAGAAACCGACGAAAGAAAGGTATAAGTCAATGTGGTATTGGGAGATCGACTTGAGTCGGTTTAGACTTGAGTTTCCCTAAATCACATACTTTACTTTATTGCATTGATATTTGCATTGATATTTGCATTGATTTGATTGATGTACTTGTTCTCTTGAATTATAGATAACAGGTAATAGATGAGTAATCTTGTGACAGAAGTTCCTGATAGTGGTGGGATCGCCACGGGAACATTACACGATGTCACAAGATAGTATAGAAATCTTGGGACGGAAGTGCCTGATAGTGGCGGGATCGCCACGGGCACATTGCACGATGTCTCAAGATGGGATATTAGCGATAGAGCTACAGTCCATGACGGTTAGGTCAGGACACCGGATGTTGGTTATATCGAGTAAATAGAATTGGAATTCTTCTATTACGGAATTCGATATAGGAACACCATATTTGGTTATATCGAGTAATAGGATCAGGGTTCCTTCCATTACGGAATTCGATATAGGAACAACACATTTGCAAACGGGGATCCCTAGAGTAGGATTGAGTCTAGTCTGAGACGTGGAGTCACGTATATGTTAGACAGTTTTATGATTGATTATGTTTCAGATTGTGATACATATATATATTACCTGATTACATGCTTTATATTTGTTTATATGATTGCATGTTTCGTTGATTTATACTGGGATTTATTCTCACCGGAGTTATCCGGCTGTTGTCTTGTTTGTATGTGTACATGACAACAGGTGGGGCAGGATCAGGGTCCAGGAGATGAAGAGAGAGATCGTGATTAGAGTGAAGACTACGGACTTTGATTATGATGTATAATAGGGTTTGAACACTTGACATTAGTTGTTAAACCTTAGTTTAGTTTGAATGCATGCAGTACAGGACTTGTATTGTATTATATACTGATATGTATATTAGTTTGATTTCACTACGTTCCACATTTTAAAAAAAAAAAATTTAGACCCTGTTTTTAATTGATTAATTAGTCCCAATTATGATTAAGAACTTGATTAACGTTCGGATCCCCACATATTATCTCTTAGGAAGAAACTTAAGAATATAATACAGGTTAAAACTTGTGTGTGACAATCTCATAGATCGTATTTTGTTAGACGAATATTTTATTTTGATCATTCATGAAAAAATATTACTTTTTATACTTAGAGTATACTTTTTATGTAAAAAACAGTAAAGTTGACCCGTCTCATAGATAAAAATTCGTGAAACCGCATCACAAAAAACCTACTCTATAATATATTATACGATATAATGAACTAAATCAATCCATAGTAAACACAAAATATGATAAAAGTATATCATTAAAGAAGACATGCAGGGTTCAAGTACACCAGGCTTATTCTTCGACACATATAACTGACAAGTCAGACCACTAGATGTGGCCTCAACACAGACATATATATATATATATAAAGCGTACAAACAAACAAAGTCGAGAGGATCGGAGGTGATCAATATCGATTTTCCATGCTCAACAGGGCCTTGTGCAGAAGCAGCGCTGGCGGAAGCCTCGGCACCAGCCATTAGAAAAGCCCTCGTTTCTGCACACCAGTCCGCAATTGTGGTCGCTTAAGCATCGCCCTCTGAACCCATGGCTCTGAGACTCACACGTCCTCGCTCCCACCAGTACTGCCGACTCTTCTGCACACATCAGTCATTCTAATTTAATATTATATATACACTGAAATTAAGACAAAAGTACTGATTATTATATTTAAATGTATCAGAGTATCATTTCTTCCACCATTGGCTCAATTAAGAATCGAATATACATATATATATATATATATACAGTGTGACTTACGAGATGCGAAGAGTAACAGCACAAGAACCGTAAAGAAAGAAAACCATTTAACATCCATGATAATTCGGGTGCAGTGACATTAATGTATCGCATCATATATATAGTGGTTCTCCCTTTACATATTTATAATGGCATTTGGGCAATTTTGCGACAGATGTCCCAGAAAATGCATGCAACCCAACACGTTATCATCTAGAATACCCATCTCCCAACTCCCACTTAGATGATTAGTTCCCTCGTAAGCCAAATCCCTGCTTTTGTTATTTTTTTTGTGAAAAAAAAGTTAAAAACCCCATATCATGACATGGAGCGCATTCGAAAAAATAATGTTTTTTTAATAACAGTGCTTCTCTTTTGGAAAAGTATTTTTACTAAAAAAGAATGATTATATTGGTTTTTATTGTAAATGTAATAACTACGAGAAATGAAAGTGATCAAAAGCTAAAAATGTGCACTGGACTTATAATGCGGATGACACGTCTCGCATAATATTAGTAAAGCAAGAAACCGATCCTGCTTTTGAGATATTAATTAAATGAACGATAATCATATTTAGTATTACTCTCTCGTTTTATTAGTTTAATTTACCTTCGCGTTTTACACGTTGGCTCCAGCTATCTCGACGTATAGGTAGTAATAACTCTTCTTGTATATCCCTACGAACAATCAACTGGATTAAACGCCTTCTTCAATTCTCCGAATTAGGTCCATGATTGGAAGATCATGATGTTCCTCGTTTAATTTTTACTAGAAAACTAAACGAGATTTGCGTTGAGATGATTACTGGAAGAACGGTGGTGGTGCGACGGCTTGGGGCGACGAGCGCGACGACGTGATGGTGGAAGGTGATCGGCCGATTGTTGTTGTTCTCCCAGGGGTTGGACGGTTTTTGGAAGAAAAGAGAGACAAGAAAATCAATATTATATTGTATTGTGGCGCATTGTGTGTTATTTGATAACATGTTTTTTAATATTAAAAAACTCTATCTCAATCATATCTGGATTCTTCTTGAATTATGATTCTACTTGAATCAGAATTATAATTTTAATTATTTAAAATTATCATGCTGTATCTTCTATTCTTGAAAATAACATGTATAATTAAATAATTATCATATCTTGCTAACACATGATATAGAATAATTAGATAATCATTATTTGATTACTTAATTTATTTTATATTCTTCTAAAATATTCCATGAGAATCTGCTACAATAGTCATTAATCAAAAATTTGTGTGAGACGGTTTCACGGGTCGTATTTGTGAGACGGATCTCTTATTTGGGTTATCCATGAAAAAGTATTACTTTTTATGCTAAGAGTATTACTTTTTATTGTGAATATGGTTAGGGTTGGCCCGTCTCACAAATTAAGATCCGTGAGACGGTCTCACATGAGACTCACTCTAGTCATTATTATTTAATAAGCATATTCCAAATGTTCTAATTAAATAATTGTAAACTCATTATATCCCTGACTGATGATCGGGTAGTGCTGATGTATCGAGACTATAAATCCCGTTCTTATAATGGAAAACGAAAATTTCTAAAGACAATTTTTCACTGATTCAATTTTGGCAGCTGTCTATTTCGTGATATCTTTCAAATTTGGCAGTTTCGTTCTTCTGACTTAATTGACGGTCAAGCCCACTTTCACAACTTTCAATAATCGAATTTACTCATAAAATCCTTTATAAGCAAACGTTTCATCTTCATCAAACTATAATCATCAAATTCAACTTCTGAAATTTGACTAGCTCAATTGGAAAACATAATCCAATACTTCTCTGAGCTCAATGGTTCAGAAATACAGCTAACTGTGGGTTTACTCAACTCAGATGATTCAAAACAACATTTGTTTTTTAATTGGACTTACCCTTGTTTGCCCCATTCTGTATATCAAACAATTGAACACAATAAAGTAATAACTCAAGTCTGGTGGCACCAATCAATCATGGTAAGACAATCTAATATCATTGCCCCATAATCCTCTAGGGCCTACAAAAACCAATAGATTATGGTTAGCGTATAGTATGATCCCTCCACTCATAGATCCTTATCGAATTTGAAATCATTGGTATATCGAGAGTTGCAAATGAAATAGACAACGATAGATATATCTTTGAACAATAACAGTGGCATCGGATGCGAAACTATAGAACCACCTTCTCTAAAGCAATATCTTATCTCGGCCGATGATTCCTTGCACTATTAACTCATAAGATTAAATAGGATATCTAAACCCGCATGTGAGCTGTGAATTCTCGATTATAATGCATTGGACCCTACGCATTTTGGGACTACACCCAAATCGCCACCTTGTGACCCTCTTGAAGTCGGTAAATGAGTCAAAGTGCAGCGCTAGTACCTAGAGCCTCCGTGTTGTCTTGGGTCTAAGAATCAATGGTGCATAACCATAACCATGGACTATTCCACTCGATAAATGATAACTACTTAAAATGTTTAAGCAATGGTTGTTCAGTGATCCATCTCATTATCGCTCATTGGTATGAATGCACATCTACATTGCCTTATCAATAAAACATGGCATTTATATCACATATGCTAGTCTAGAAATCAAGAGACTTTTATCAATATTTCAGGCGGCTGAATAGACTAGGAGCGCAATTAGAATATACAGTACATGCATGATGAATTTCATGATAAACCTTGCAAAATTGACCTCATGGTACTAAAGTATATCGAAGATCTTTATCTATACAGCTTGCATGGGTATGCAGATAAATCAAATGCCATTATTGGATAAAATTCATAAAATATTATTGAAATAAATATCATTTCTACATTATAGTTAATAAAACCTAAGCCACAAGTTATCTTGTTGGGCACCTACTCTAAACATCTCTCACTTGTTCTATAACCAAATACTCATAGATCTCAAACTAATTGTTTCATGATGCTTCTCAAACAATGGTCCTGACATAAGATTAATTCGTAAATGGATCAACAACATTATCTGCATAGGCAAATCTCTTTACTGATATGTCTCATCTTCCCACAATCTCTCAAATTATGCAGAACTTCCTAAGTATATGGTTGGATACCTGATGAGAGCTTGGTTCCTTTGCTTGCGACAGGTGTATTGCGACAAAAGTTTATCATTCTTCTCAAATATTTTTTGAAAATATTTTCAACTATTCTTCAATGCAATGGACCGGGGTACGGCTGATATTTAATTGTAAAACTCATTTCAAAAGTAATATCAAGTTGAGTAGATATAGGGATGTAAATGAACCGAACTGTTCGCGAGCTTTTCGGATCTCGGCTCGTTAAAAATCTCATTCGGGCTCGTTCGTTAAGCTCATCAAGCCGAGCCCGAGCCTTATTTTGGGCTCGACAATTTTGTTGAGCCGAGCTTGAGATTAATGATGTTCGGCTCGTTAGCTCGTGAACATGTTCGATAATAGGTTGGTGAGCTCGAGCTCGAGCTCGGCTCGTTTAAGTGGTTGATGGGCGAAAAAAACGGAAATATCAGCGACGGTTTTTACTAAACCGTCGCTATATAGCGACGGTCTGCATTAAAACCGTCGCATATTAAATTAAGCGACGGTTTATTAAAACACGTCGCTATTATAGGGACGGTTTACATCAAACCGTCGCTATAATAGCGACTGTTATGAATAAACCGTCGCCGATTAATATAAGCGACGGTTTTCTAAAACCGTCGCTGATGGCAACAGTTTTGGGGTTTAGGGTTCAGGGTTTTAGCAAACTGTCTATAAATTGTCGCGTTTAGAGTCGTTTGTCACATTTGCACCTAGTCATCCTTAGTGTTAATTAAATAGATATATCCGTTGTCCTTACAATCGAAAAAAATGTCAGAACAAACCATATTTAGACGAAATTACAAACCATTTGTGTTTCCTAATAAAAAGTACAAAATTGTTGATGTCAGTCGAAAAAAGAGTCTTGGATACCACGAACCATTTGTGTTTCCTACGCAAGCCTCGCAAGTTGTGTATTTGACTTATCCAACAACGAAGAGAGCAGAATCAGATTGGATGCATGTGAGTACTCTACGTAGGCGAGCTTATGTCACTGATGTTGAGCCAAATACTAAGCATAATCAAATTGATGCGAACGATGCATTTCAAAACAACGAAAGTGGACCTCATGACATCTCAACTCAATTTCTTTTATCGTCTCAAAATCTAGTCGATATTAATGTTATGTACGACAGCGAAATTGATTTGAATTGAAAGTGAAACAGAAGAGGTTCAATATTCAAGCGACGATGTTCGTGACATTTATTGAATTGTACTTTGGAAAAAATATATATTTCATTAATTATAAATGTTAATGTTTTACAATTATTGAATTTATTTTAGCGAGCACGACATGACAGAGATCCAACGTCATGGGAGCTATACGTTCACACACATCGACATGCAGATGGATCTTTCGTTGACACGCGATCCCGCCTGCTCCACGTAAGTTTAGTAAATTTTGTTATTCTCATCAACGTTACATTAAGAAAATTCAATTTGATTCATTTTAAATCAACATCACAGGAGGAGATGGAGCGCTACATGGCTGATTCATTTTGTATGAAACACTTGTATTATTATTTGCAGATTAATAATATGATTACATTTCTCAAATTTTGCTAATTTTTTTTCGATTATACAGTACAATATATTTTTATTTCAGATTTAAATAATTATAACATTTAAAAAAAACAATTAGCGACGGTTTTTTGTTCAAATCGTCGCGATATTAGCGACGTTTTATAAAACCCATCGCTAATGGCGACGGGTTTAACATACCGTCGCTAAAATATCGACGGTGAAACGTCGCCGATCTAGATCGGCGACGTTACGTTTTTGTCAATACCTGTCGCTATTAGCGACGCTTTTACTCAAAATCCGTCGCTATTAGCGAACCGCCATTAACGAGCCGACCCCGAGCGTCATAATTTCCGAACGAGCCGAGCCCGAGCTTCAAACCTAAGGCTCGTAACGAGCCCGAGCCGAAAAAATAGTTAAACGAGCCGAGCCCGAGCCAGCTACTGTTCGGCTCAGCTCGGCTCATTTACATCCCTAAGTAGATATCATGCCACACATAATTCTACCAATTGCAGATACATAAGGAATGGAAGTCAATGTTTTTCTCTCCTCGTTAGTCTTAGGGCACATAGACATGGATATCATCACACTATAATGCATTGATAGATATCCTTTTTGGAATCTTCCATAAAAAATCTCTTTAATATGATGTCGATATAAGTGGATTGAGTGAGCCTATCATCCTCTTTGATCTATCCCTATATATCTATGTTCCTAATACATATAATACTTCATCCATATCCTTCATGTATAATTTACTTGCTGGCCAAACTTCACTTTATTCAAACATTTCTACATCACTCCCAATGAGTAGAATGTCATCAACATAAAGTATTAGAAATTTCACTGCTCTCTCACTAACCTTTTTGTACACACTAGGTTTCTCATGATTTTAAACAAAATCAAACTCTTCGATAGTGTTATCAAATCTAATGTTCCAACTTCTAGGTATCTGTTTGAGACCACATTAAGGAACGTTGCCTTCATATTCATTTATCATATTTCATATTTATGTCATGCTGCTATGACTATCAGAATTCTTCTTGTGTTGAACATTGCTACTTGAGAAAATGTTTCTCCACAGTCAAACCTTGTCTTTGAGTATTTTTGTTTGATATCAATCTATCCCTGAAGGTCACCACTTTCTCATCCAACCCAAGCTTTTTGTAAATTCATTTGCATCATATGATAACTATTCCATCACGTGTATATACCAAGAAACATACTTGATTGGAATACATGAAGTCCATCTTGGACGATATGGTTTCAAGTTGCTTTGATGATTTGGCATCAAATAATGCTTCTTTGAAGTTTTTTGGATCACATCCAGAAATGAGCTTATAATCATTACCCTCTTCGAGAAGTAGGATCATGCTCTTATGTGACCTTGAGACCCTTTCAGATCTCTAGAATTGTGTACTTCTTCGATTGGCTGTTTTAGTGTGGGTTCCTCTATCTGATGTGGGTGTTTCTCGAACTTCATCAAGTTCTATCATCCTGCATTTTTTATCTAATAGAAATTCATTCTCCGAGAAGATGTTATTCCTAGAAACAAATATTTTTGTTTCTTTTGGATCGTAGAAGTAATATCCAACATAATTATTTGGATATCTCACAAAATAACAAAAACTGGATCCACTATCTAATTTTTTTCCTCACTTTCTGATTCACATAATGTAACGTCTCAGATTCGACGACTGTCCTCACTGTATCAAGACGGGTCTTTCCAGCGTGCTTATGTCCTCACTCACACGCACCCTGCACGCTTAACTTTGGAGTTCTTATGTGATGAGCTACCGAAAAGAAGATTCAGCTTCGTGATATGAGTAGTACCAATCAAATCTTTTAAGCCCTCTTCAACTGTACAGTCCATTACATTGAACAGTCTCGGAATCCCTCTCATTCCGGTGTGGGATCAGTTCATTCTTGTTCCCTCCACCTAGAAGCCTGCCAGGAGCCGCTCATTGTCCGTGCAACCTCATAGCACCGGCGATCACCCCCCGCCCTCTTCGGCCCCGGGCCTCACATGCCCACCAGCTTCCGCTTGGTTCGTCCCCGAACCACACCGTACTAAGAGAGTTCGGCTCTGATACCACTTGTAACGTCCCAGATTCGACGAATGTTCTCACTGTATCAATACGGGTCTTTCCAGCGTGCTTATGTCCTCACCCACACGCACCCTGGGAAACTTCCCAGGAGGTCACCCATCCCAAAATTGCCCCAAGTCAAGCACGCTTAACTTTGGAGTTCTTATGTGATGATCTACCTAAAAAAAAATGCACCTTCGTGATATGAGTAGTACCAATCAAATCTTTTAAGCCCTCTTCAACTGTACGGTCCATTACATTGAACGGTCTCGGAATCCCTCTTATTCCGGTGTGGGATCATTTCATTCATGTTCCCTCCACCTAGAAGCCTGCCAGGAGCCGCTCATTGTCCGTGCAACCTCATGGCACCATCACCATCTTGGTCGCCCCAATACCCACAATAAGATGTCCCACCACCCTAGCACATGGACGAGGATGCTAAAGATGCCGATTAAGAGGATCTAAGCAATGAGTTCCGACGCTCGTTGTGTGAGGTATGTGTTGTTATTTTAGTTTATACATCAATGAAAATGCATATTTATAAGTTTGGGGGAATAAATCAAAGCATCATTGATTTCTTCTAGTTGTTGCGTATTTTTCCCTCGCAAGCGCACAATTGTCAAGTTTTAATATATGAGAGTAAAGTATCGTTCTCACGAGGTGCGTATTAAATGTATAACAGTTCTTGTAATTAAAATAGCCACGACTTTATTTAGAAGAGTCAATAAAATTGTTGGTCTAATTAAAACGAACTAATTGGAAATAAATATGAATCGAATCACCGAATTGAGAAAATATCAATGAGAGAAAATATCTATAAGAATGATTTCACTTAATTTCCATGATAAATATTCCGGTTGAATTTATATTCATGAATTCCACTCTTTTAACAACCAAGAACACTTAATTATTTTATTCTCCCTTTCTCAAGTGACAAATAAACTATATCATTCAAACTTTGATTCAAACATCCCTAATAAGAATCTAAGTTTCCATGATAAATGCAAATGATGATCTTACATAGGCCTTGCTAAAGTTATATGTCTACCGAACAATATAAACATTAAACGATGTGTCTCTAATGATCTATAAATCTAGTCCCTCTCTCGAGTTGTAGAATTAATCAGATAACAACCAATTTATGGCCAGTAAATTGGAAACGATTAGAAACAAGGAAACACAATTAAAGCAAAAAGGATTCCATCATATAAACAACTGAGTCAAAATTATCGTATCAATGAAGCTACATCATCTTTGGAATGGAAAAGTTAGTGCATGATGAAATCTAGACAAAATCAACGCATTTTTGAAAGTTTAGACATCTCAACACGAAAGATAAAAAAGACGAAAGATTTAGATAACAAATCAGAAATGACGTCTCTGTCCCCAGATTCGTCGTTCTTCGTTGTTGCGATCAATCTTTGTGCTTCGCATATTCTTCACGTGTGTCCTCTCGTCTCTCACGTTAATTTTGCTCTAAAAACGGCCGCCCCCTTTTCTGTAACCCTCTTCTCTCTTTTTATCCTTCGTCCAGGCCGTAAACAAAAGCCATTTATTTTCCTTTGTAGGCGCTAGAGCCGCCCGTGTTTCAATGGTGTGGTGCCGCGGCGCTGCCTGGGCGCTTGTATCTCAGCATTATAGCATTGTGGCGCTTGATGGTCAGCGCCTAGGCGCTTGTTCTGGCCCTTGAAGTCTTAGCTCTACAACGCTTGATCTTTGGCGCTACGGCTCTTGTTCATCAACATTTTACGATAAAAAACACCTCTAATTGTCATAAACAATCCGATAGTTGTTCATCTCCTGCACGACACAAAAACAACAAATACCAAGCGTAATTATGCCTGAAACTAACATAATTCAAATGGATTCTCATATAAATTAAGTGCAAATCTTGCACTTATCAAACCTCCCAAAATTGAATTTTTGCTAGTCCTGAGCAAAATAAAAATAAGAACTAAATAAAAAAAAACAATGCTAACAACTATAAGGCACAGATATGCAGACATTGACATTGGCCTCCGACTTATCCACTTTCATGTAATTCACAATTACTCAAGAGTCACATGCGTGTGTGGTATGTCAATGTTCATTTACCCAATCGAATGCTCAAATAAATTCACAGCATCTATTTGCCTTATAAACTCAAGAAATATTCCTCAGCTCAGTTTAACCCACACTTCATTAGAGTACAAATTCACTTAGACAGATCACAAAGGACTTTGGTGATTATTTGGCTCATAAGATATTCAACACAAGTATACAAAAAATGATTTCACACAATGAGATGCTTACATGAAAATGATTAAAGTTCATACTTGTTAACTATGTTTCTCAGGTGTCTATAAGCTTGATTTGATAAATGTGACAAGGTTAATAGGTCCTCTAGGCTTATAACATTAGGCTGCGGCTCATGGCTATAATAAAGGGTATGAAAATCAAAATTTGAGAGAAATATTTGGATTTCATCATTTTCACTCATTTTCATTCTTCTTTCATTCACCATCCACTTATTGTTTTCTCATCTTTAACATCCTCGTTTTCCCAATTTTTATCTCTGCACCATTTTTTATTCATTATTTTCATTGTTTTTCTTCTTTTTGTTTCTTTTTAAACTCCTTTATACACTTGTTTTCCTTTTTCTTCTCAATGAGTGGGGTTGAATCATTTTAACACTAACGAACTTATTTCTCTCAAAGTTAGGTTGGATAGTAAGTGTATAAGCTTCATTTGGTAGTTGTTGTGGATATAGAACAGATACAAGCGGGGACTAATTGTATGTCATTGACACACTCCAATTGATTTTTAATAAGCTCAAAATAGAACAATAGGGATATTTCAGTTTCATTTTGTAGGCTCGAAAGACTCAAACAGTTCCAAAGATTGCCTAGATCATTCATATGCACATATTATCCATAATTCGCCTTGAAAAGTGTTCAAACAAGTTTTAGATTACCCTCAATCCATTAGTTATCTCATACAAACTAATCACCTACACTGTCCAACCAAAATGATATTTGAGGTAGGCACACAAAAAATTCAAGCATCTCAATCAACTCGAGGCTCAATGGGCTAACAATCGATAATAAACAATGAAAACAGGCCCAAAGGTATTAAAAACAATTGCATAGATCATATCTGTGTTTGCAAAAGTGTCAGTCAATATTATACAAAAATCACTAAAATCAAGATCTCCATTGTCTATTTAACATCACATGTGTGTAAATTGTCTCTAAGCATCGATAGTATCGAAAAACATGACTGTGCAAAAGATGTGACTACCAAGTTATCATAAACACGTCTATGCTTCAGAACCACAACTTCATTTTCATCATCGGCCACACAATGACTTAACCACGACTCTAGCATGCAATGAATAAAATGATTTTTTTTAAACCAATCGACTAGACTCCCTATGGAATTAAAATAATTTAACTACTGTCTAGGAAATAACTAATCATGCAGTACTCAAAACAAATTAATCAACTAACTAACTCAAAAAAGAAAAGAAAATTCACAACCCCCTCAAACTTAAGTACGTGCATCGTTCCTAATGTACAGTAATAAACCAATAAAAACATAGGATCACGTAACTCATACACGAGCATCAGGACACGTTATCCTCACCTGACAGCTCTACCTCCTCATTCTTATCATACTCGGCATCATCCTTGATGGATCGGTGTGAAAATGCTGGCGGTGGCGGGAATGGCTCGTCAAAGGCACTGGTCGCAGGTAAGCGCTGTGCAAGCACACGAGTAAAATTATGCATGTAATCCATGTGCTCGCATGTGATCTGCCACTGTCTCCTCATCACAGGCTCTAGATCATCGAGACGCTAATGCGCTGTCTGTCCCCTCCTGGTACCTGCCTGTCGTGTGAGTGGTGCCTGTGGGGCGGGCTGTGGTTGTGCTCAACTTCCTAAAGCCTCTCCCAGACTTCTAGTAATATGTCCCCTTCTCTTATCCCTAGAGAGCTTCCCAATCAGTAAGATATCGCATTTTGTGTGCAACACTGTTCACTATCATCCCAACGGGTGTTACATGGTTTTGATAGACGATGGTTTTGGGATGATGTTGCCGCTGTGAATTATGCCACCTAGCGGGTGTTACATGGTTTTTGATAGGCGGCTTTTGATAGACGATGGTTTTGGGTCTGCAGTCTTTGGTACTGCATATGACGGTTGAGATGTGAGTTGCCTCGTTATTCCCCAAGGATTTTCAAAGATATTCGCCATGTGTGTCTCTAGGTTGTCAAGCCTAAACTCAGTCCTAGTCATTCTCTTACCAGATTCAACAACAAATGTCCCAACTAAATCGTCAAATGATGGCTTCCCTTCCCCATTTGATGCATTGAACCCTGGTGGAGGATTCAACACTTTTTTATTATTTGCATATGAAAAATTCTCATGGTTTCTCAAACCAGGATGATAAATATTAGAGGGAGGGTTACCTTGGTATCTTCCATAGCCACCAAAATTCTTGTTGTTGATGTATTGAGATTTGTCATGAAGATGTGATTCTTCAACAACAATCGGTGCACCTTCACCCTCTGTTGTGCTCACCCTATTCATAGCTGCAATCTACGTAGTCAATGCTGAAACTTGATCAGTGAGTGGTGTAATGGGATCCACAATATAAACTCCCATTGTCCTTTTTACTCCTGACCTCTCAGACGACCACTAATAGTCATCTGTTCAAGCAAGTCATAAGCTTGATCAGGCGATTTGGCAAAGATCATGCCTCCAGCCGCTGCATCCACTGTTCCTCGTGTTTGCCCATTTAGAACATTGTAGAATAATTCAATTTGTACACAGTTTTCAAAACCATGATTCAGACACGTCCTCAACAACTCCTTATACAGTTCCCATGCCTCATACAACTGCTCAAAGTCAGTCTGCCTAAAAGTGATGATCTCGATCTTCAACTGTACAGACTTCACAGGAGGAAAATACTTAGCAAGGAACTTTGTTGCCAAATCCTGCCATGTCTTGATGCTCCCCAAGGGAAGAGATTGGAGTCATCATCTTGCTTGGTCAATGATAGAAAATGGAAACAAACGCAGTCTAATAATTTCATCAGGTACATTATTAATCTTTACAGTGTCTGTGACCTCCAGGAAAGTTCTCAAATGAACGTAAGGATCTGAATTGGTGGTTCCCAAAAATTGGTTCCGTTGAACCATATTTATCAGTTCAGGCTTCAGCTCGAAATTGTTGGCGTTTATAGTCCCCCGAGCAATGCCAAAATAATGTGCGTTGATCACTGGTGTGAAGTGATCTCTGGTCGGTATAACTTCTGGTGGGTTGCGTCGGTCGTCCTCTCTGTTTTCAATCATTGATTGGATCTCTTCGCTCCTCGCTTTTCTTAATCTCCATGCAGTTCTTTTGATCTTCGGATCAAAGATAATCAAGTCAGGACTTTGCAATCTTCGCATGCATTATCAAACAGAGAAAATGAACAAATCCGTAATTATAAAATAAAATTAAAAAAACAAATCTAAATTAAAATCTAGATTAATTGGTAAAAATACTAGTATAAATTTTAATTTGACACTCTCAGGCAACAACTCCAAAAACCTGTTGCATATTTTCTGCTGGCAAAAGCACGGTTGTCAAGTTTTAATATATGAGAGTAAATTATTGTAATGCCCGGAAATTTAATCCTAATAATCGGTAATTATTGAATTATAATTTGATATGATTATGAGAGGATTAATCGGGACACGAAATAAGAATACGTGTGATAATGTATGTGCGAGAGCCGAAGGTCTCGCGCATATGCGCGGAGAGTAGGCGTGCATATGCGCGAGTAAGCCAGTAGCCCATGATGCAAGACAGTAGCATCGGCGCACATGCGCGACTTTATGCGCGCATATGCGCGAGCAATCCAGAAAGGTTGGCGCACATGCGCGACTTGGATTCGCGCACATGCGCGACACAACCCGAGAGTTGTGAAGAATCACTCGCGCATATGCGCCGATCAGGGGCGCGCATATGCACGAGGCGAGGTGCCAGTCACGCGCCGAGACTTAGTGTCTCGCGCATATGCGCCGATAGATGTCGCGCATATGCGCGAGACGTGTATCACAAAGGGTGAGCCACTTGTTTGTTGCATGCGTGAATTGTGTGTGTGTATATATATATATATATATATATATATATATATATATATATATATACACGAAGGTAATGGTAAATCAGAAGGAAAAGAAGAAAAACCGAGGACAACTTCACCATCTGATTTTAGAATTTGATTTACGAGGAATCCGCCCGTCTGATTTTGAATCCGACTTCGGTATTGAGTTCCTAGCAACATAGGCTACAACTGGACGTAAGTTTTACTACGTTTTGACATGTTTTGGAATTATGATATTGTCAGAATTGAATGGAACTCATATATGTTGTTCTTGACATATTAGACATCATAGAATCGAAGTCAAATTGAGAAACAGATTGAGTATGTAATTGTTATGATTTTTGGATTCGATTTGACTGAGAATTCATATTAGATATGTAGGGTTATTGAAATTATGACTGGTATTGACATTGATTAGGAATTCTGGTATTATATCTGTGATGTTCGGACTGACGGAGTTATCGAGACTGTATTGTTATACCGTCGAAACATCAGTTAATTGATATTAATCAGATTCAGTAGGGACTTCGATTATATCGTGATATTGTCGATATGAATTGGATTGTGTCTTGATTCGACATTGATCAGATTATGTGTTTTGATTTGAATTGATCAGAACAGGTTCTGAATTGAGTTGTTATTGATATTATATCTGTTCGGTATTGTTATTACCAGATTGAGAATGGACCGAGATAGAGTCGGGAATTCTTCTTCTTCTGAGCAAGAAGATAAAGGTATAAATTAATGTTGAGTTGGGATTGCACAACTCGAGTGAGGTTTGACTCGAGTTTCCCTAAATCACATACTTTACTTATTGCATTGATATTTGCATTGAGTTGATTGATGTACTTGTTTTCTTGATTATAGATAGCAGGTATCAGATGATTAATCTTGTGACAGAAGTTCCTGATAGTGGTGGAATCGCCACGGGAACATTGCACGATGTCTCAAGATAACGATATTAGCGATAAAGCTACAGTCTATGACGGATAGGTCACAGTCTATGACGGATAGGTCAGGACTCCGGATGTTTGGTTATATCGAGTAAATAGAATTGGAATCTCTCTATTACGGAAATCGATATAGGAACACCATAATTGGTTATATCGGAATTCGATATAGGAACACCATATTTGGTTATATCGAGTAATAGGAACCGAGTTCCTTCTATTACGGAATTCGATATAGGAACACCACATTTGGAAACCGGGATCCCTAGGCTATGATTGAATCTAGTCTAAAACGTAGAGTCACGAATTTGAGTGACAGTTATATCGATTGATATTGATGGATGTTGAATTATGTTCCTGATATTGGTACATGTGTAGAATATGACTTATTCTTGTTATTGATTCATATCATGATTTTGATACAGGATATGATTTGCTGTCTTATGCTTTTATATTGTCTATATGATGGCATGTATACATGATTTATACTGGGATATTTATATCTCACCGGAGTTATCCGGCTGTTGTCTTGTTTGTATGTGTGCATGGCAACAGGTGGGCTAGGATCAGGGTCAAGAAGAGAACGAGGCTGAACTAGATAGCGTGGAGATCCGGGCTTTGAAGCAACTTAGGATTCAGCACGGACTTGTAGTGGAACCTAGTTGGATTATTGTAGATCATACAATAATTGTATGTTATGTTTAATATGTAATTTGAATTTAATTACATTACGTTTCCGCTTTGCATTTAAAAAAAATAAAAATTTAGACCATGTTTATACTAATTGATTTATTTGCCATCATTATGATTTAGAACGTGATTAGCGTCCGGGTCCCCACAACAGGAGATCATTAATCTACAATTTCTATCTTTCTGTCTTCATCTGTCAGCGATTTAGACATTTCAATACAAATTCTGACATAACTGATTTCTAAATAGAAATGAGAGTACATTTCTATGGATTGTGTGATGACACTACTGCAATCTTGCCCAGATAGTGGTTATGATTGAATGATTATTCAAATCTGTATAAGTTATATTGTACAGGATGACGTACAAATAGGACCAGACGACTGAGAGGTATGTCAGAAACGGGGATCAGATTGTATTAAATGCCAAAGTTGATTTTATCAGACTGTGATTTTCGTTTGATTTTATACTTTTGGCTGAGTGTATAACATGATTTTTCATCTATGATTTATAGATTGACGGATAGTCGGAGTGAACTATCCTGATACTGGAGGATATTCAGTAAATGTAGTGCTAGATTATAGCAATAGTTGACATGATTCATTGTCACTTTTGAATTATTGTACAATAATAGCTATTAGATGAGTATCGAAATAGCATTAGTCAAGGTATTGTACAATGAGAACTGCGGATTTCCTTTGAATGAGGATGATATTGCAGTAATGCCTGATATTGGAAATAATGGAAACAGAAATCTGATAAGAAAAAAAATGAAACTGATTCAGAAGAAATGAGGTTAGCTCAAAATACATAGATTAGTAAGCAATGTCGGACGATGACTGTTGGTATTTGAAACCGAAGATTGAGTAGATCTCTGATCGGGATATTGATTGTTATGAGTTGTTGATTGGTATATACGGATGTGGTATAGCCATTGTTCTGAAATTAATTTTACAGGATATGATTTGCTGTCTTATGCTTTTATATTGTCTATATGATGGCATGTATACATGATTTATACTGGGATATTTATATCTCACCGGAGTTATCCGGCTATTGTCTTGTTTGTATGTGTGCATGGCAACAGGTGGGCTAGGATCAGGGTCAAGAAGAGAACGAGGCTAGACTAGATAGCGTGGAGATCCGGGTTTTGAAGCAACTTAGGATTCAGCACTGACTTATAGTGGAACCTAGTTGGATTATTGTAGATCATACAATAATTGTATGTTATGTTTAATATGTAATTTGAATTTAATTACATTACGTTTCCGCTTTGCATTTTTAAAAAAAAAATTTAGACCCTGTTTATACTAATTGATTTATTTGCCATCATTATGATTTAGAACGTGATTAGCTTCCGGGTCCCCACAATTATTGTTCCCACGAGGAGTGTATAAATAAATGTATATCGGTGCTTGTAATTAAAATAGTCACGAATTTGTTTAGAAGAATCAATAAAAGTGTTGGTCTAATTAAAACGAACTAATTGGAAATAAATATGAATCGAATCGCCAATTGAGAAAATATCAATGAGAGAAAATATCTAGAGCGATGATTTCACTTAATTTCCACGATAAATATTCCCGGTTGAATTTATATTCATGAATTCCACTCGTTTAACAGCCAAGAATGCTTAATTATTTTATTTCTCATTTTCCAAGTGACGAATAAATTGTATCATTCAAACTTTGATTCAAACATCCCTAATAAGAATCTAAGTTTCAATGATAAATACAAATGATGATCTTACCTAGGCCTCGCTTAAGTTATATGCTTTCAGAACGATAAAAACATTTAATTATGTGTCTTTAATTATCTATAATTCTAGTCCATCTCCCGAGTTGTAGAATTAATCAGATAACAAACAATTTATGGCCAGTAAATTGGATGCGATTAAAAACAAGGAGACACAACTAAACCCAAAGGAATTCAATCATATAAACAATCGAGTCAAAATTATCGTATCAACGAATCTACATCATCCTCTAGAATGAAAAAGTTAGTGCATAATGAAATCTAAAAAAAACGCATGTTTGAAAGTTTAGACATATCAACACGAAAGATAAAAAAACAGAGAAATATTTATTAGATAACAAATCAGATGTGTCGTCTCTGTCCCCAGATTCGTCGTTGCGATCAATCTTTGCGCTCTAGATCTTCTTCTCGTGTGTCCTCTCGTCTCTCACATGAATTATACCACCCGGGACGTAAATGAAAGCCAATTTATTTTCTTTTGCAGGCGCTGCATAGGCGCCTGTGTTTCGAGGGTATGGCGCCACAGCGCTGCCTAGGCACTTGTTCTGGCCCTTGAAGTCTTAGCACTACAGCACTTGATCCTTGGCGTTGCGGCAAACTAGTGTTTAGTTAAAATAATATCCGTTATTTCGTTCAATGGGTTTGGTTAAATTAATAATATTATTATTATTTTTTAATTTTCTAGTTGTGTCAAAGTTGTGAGAGAATTAATTGTTTGGTCGTTAATAGAAATAGAAAGTGTCGTGAGAAAATCGTTTATACCAAGTACTTGAGTCTATGTGTGTTTACAAAAGTTTTTGAGGTTAAACCGACTTCACACACTATTTCCATGGTCATTGATACTCATTATACTGAGAGAACATTTACGTAAACTTTGTGATATAGAATAGATGATTGAATGCTAAAACTCTTTTGATTTTAACTTGACACTGAGATGTATGTTTGCAAGTACAAAAATAATTTAGGCGATTATTGAAATTGTTTAGGCCTATTTTATTTCTTTTATTACATCTTTTGCAGCCCTCATTAACCTATATGGAAAAAAGAATGGGATGCGTTTAAATTATTGATTGGTTGAATGGATTAAATAAGGATGGATTAATAGTCAAATATTTATCGTTAAAATTTTAAGATGTTTTAATAATGATTTGACCCGGTTTAAGATCCAATTTTATTAATCAAATAGTTATCCACAAAATTGGATCTTAAACCGGGTCAAAATGATTATTAAAACATCTTAAAATTTTAACGATAAATATTTGACCATTAATCTATCTTTATTTAATTCACTCAACCAAAAACACCCTTAATGTTTCTAGAAAATCATTCACTTGTTGAGATACCTTTGATCAGTCTATATGAGTTGATTTGTGAATTGATAGTGGTCTAAGACTTGCTTTACCATCATTTTAGGTAAAATACGAATATTATGTGACTTAAGAATGATTTATGCAATTTTTTTTAATTGTTTGAGCCTTTGAAGCCACAAATAACTTCAATTTACCCTTAGTCACCTCATTTGAGTTCATGGAAAACGAATTGCACGTGCAGAAGCACAAGCACGTGTGGTTGACCCCATTTGAATCATTTCAAAATCTCACGTCGACTATCAAATGAATAGCTTATATATTATTTCATACCCTCAAGCTAGGGAGGAAGCACTTATGTACGAAATATTCGAGAACCTTCAAGGAGTTTGAAAAAAAAGGTTGATAAAGTACAAATTCCCAGGGAGTAGAAATCTAAAAAAAAGAGAGTGCAAAAAAATAATTTTATTTCATTGCTTTGCATTCATATCCGTTATTTGTATCCAAAAGTCAAAATCTAATGTTACAAGCTTAAAAGACCTACTGACCAAGTCACATTTATCCAATATACTAGCAGATAAGGATTGCAAGAATTAAGCCTATGGACACTCGAGAAGCACCGTCCATAAGTATGGATTTTAAACATTGACACACACATCTCATGACTTTGAATTGCACTTCGAGACACTTTTCCTGCATATCTATTGAACCAAATGTTCACCACGAAAATACTTTTATCAATATGTGTGAGTAGATATTTATTTTGGAAGGTTATGGTTTGAAATTTGAGTTGAGAGGTTCACGAATCTATGAAGTGAGCAAGTTGTGTGAAATCTTAGTATTGGGTCGGTTAGATGGAAAATCACACACATGAGCTTTTGAGTTTGTTGCGGCATAACTTGATTTGAAAAAATTGGATATTTTATCTTCGAAATCGGTAATGATTAAACTATTCCACGATTTAAGTTTGTTTAGTCAATATTTTTCTTCCCTCTTTCTATATTATTTTTTGTTTTTAATTTTGTTTTTTTTTTTTTTTTTTTGCTCGAGACTATCAAAAGTTTATGTTTTTAGGATTTAATAAGTGTAATTTTGCATTTAGATTTTTTATACTTTTAAGTTATATTTACGCTAGTTTTTATAGCATAATTGTGTGTTTCATATTTGTTATTGTAACATAAAGGAATCTAAGTGACATGAAATTTGTAGGTACAAATAGAGGTGGAATTGAACAAGAGCGGAATGAGAGCCATCAGAGAGGGAATAAAAAATAGAGAGATAGGCGCCTCACAGCGCCTGATGCAGTTAGAAGATGAAAATGTGAGAGACAGGTACCTGAGCGCCTTAGCGCTCGTGCTTCAAGAGATGAGGCACCTCAGTGCCTAAGCCTCGCATAAATTATTCCCGGAAAGTTTAATTAGGCGCGTAAGCATCTGGTAGCGGCGTCAACAGCACATAAAGACGTATATGACAAGGAGACTTCAAATTTTAAAAGTTTAAAAGACTAAACCTAACAGTTTTTGGAAGACTTTGGCAGATTTATAGAGCAACGAAGAGAAGACAGTTGAGAGACATGAGACAAAGATTGAAGATCGAGCAACTTGGTACGAAGAGAGACCAAGAGATATCCGTGGATAGAGAAGAATCATCTACCTTCGTTTTTATTTATATCTTTCTCTTGAACATCATTCTGATCTTTGAACGATGTTCAAGAACATGCCTTTTTTTTTTCTTTTTTCCTGTTATGAACTAAATTCGTTGTCGATAGAAACTACATAACTTTACTTGAAACTATATTTTTTGGATATTTTATTAACATATTTGTGTTTTTTGTTCAGTTTATTCGTGTTTTTCTTAAATGATTACATTCAATTAACTGGTCACAAATAGAATTGTTATATTTGTTTAAAATCGACATAATTATTGTGTTGTTTATTTTGTTTGATATTTGATTTTTAATAGGAATATTAGAATCGATATTAAATAATAAGGAATCAATTGTCACTTCGAAAATTAAGCAGGAAATATTGAAAATTCTTGGCCAATAAGCTGAGAAAATTTGGGACATAGACTGACAGAAATTAAACATAATGTATATTCAAATAAAAACGAACCTGTAAAATTTTCCTATAAATGATTTCCCCCATTAATAATCTTGTTAATCATTCATTCAATTGTTGCAATTTTACTTTACATTATAAATTCTCATCTTTTAATTTTTAAATAAAATTAAGATTATTTTAATTACAATATTTTTATATATTTCACTTCTAGTTGGATCGATACTTTACTCATAAATATCAAAATGGCATTGTACACATGTATTTATCTACTGACTTTTTAACAAATGCACAAGCAAGCACTTCAATGGAACGACGGTGCCCATTGATGGAAGACTGGTTGAGCAAACCACACGATCTCTCAAAAGATGCTGTTAAACAGCTTTCTCGAGCTGTGAAGAAAAGAAGTCGTGCTACCCACCCACCGGGCTTCCTACTAGCAAACTTTAGACGAGCTAATCAATAAACTCCATAAATTATTCTCACAAGTCCCATCTGTATTCAATGAAATAAGCATCACATTATAACTTCCCCAATAAGCAAATGTGTCACAATACTCATCTTGTCATCAAGAAAATTGATCTTGTTTGACATGCTTTCAGATGCGTGTAACTATGTATTGACAAATACTTGTGTGAAACGATCTGACGGATCGTATTTTGTGATACGGATATCTTATTTTGATCATCCATGAAAAAATATTACTTTTTATACTAAGAGTATTATTTTTTATTGTGAATATCGGTAGGATTGACCCGTCTCACAGATAAAGATTCGTGAGACCGTCTGGATCTCAATGAAATTTTATTGAAATAATGAAGAAATAATTTTACTGAGACTTGGATTATTCACCCATGGTCAGACGGGAAGATCCAAATAAAATAATCAATTAGTGCACAAGAAAATGTCAAACTGCGGTTAAATTCTGTGATCCGTCTGCCAGGTAACCTTAAGTTTCTGCCATGCCGCGCAGCCCGTGCCATTGTCAATTTCTTGCAGCTACCGGGACTAATTGGTCCTTGATTAGCTTTTCACCAAAACGCAGATCTGGGATTCAAAAAAAAAGCAGATCTGACTCCACCCAAAAATTGTTTTCCGTTCCCCAACAAAGTTCAACATCTGTGCATTGGTGCAGGATAGATATCAAGAGGTTGATAACGGAGGCGATCATTGTGAGAAATTGGCCCATCCTGTTGAGTAAAGGATAACGATTTCTGAAATAAGGAATATAATTTATCACAAGAAACCATATGCAAGAGAAAAACGCATTTGACGGAACTAGCAAGACAACCTAGTTGAAGCTTTTGTGTTTTATGTGTCCTGTGAAAGCTAGAGATTTTGGTAAGCTAGTTTCTATACCAAAAGTTTTTAAGTATTGGTGACAGTAGCTATCAAATATTTTAAATTGCAGAGTAGCTTGAATGATTCGTTTTATCTTTTTGTCACATATACAAGATAGTGGTGACGATTCTTACCTCAGCAATCACCATCTAAACTAACTTGCAATTAATGAAAATCGAACATAGGACACTTCGAAACGGATTGTAGGATTAAAAGGTCGTATATATAGGTTATAGTAATTGCCCAACTCCAATAACTCAAACAATAAGCAGCCCATAGGCCATATGTCATATAGATAGCCACATTCAAAACAACAAAAACCCGTGTTACTCCCAGCAAACTAACATTACTAACAGATTACTCACTTCCCAACAGAAACAGACTAATTATAAGGTAATTTCATAAGCCACACCTCATCAAGTCAAGAACAAGATCTTGAAGCTAGAAAGAAATTCGAGGAAACCTGTTTTCTCCATACATGCAAAGCAATGGTTGTATTGAAGACCATTTATAGAAGTATTAACGTTTTAAGAACCTTACAATATAAAGAAATAATAACAGAACCACAATACCTCTCCCAAGTCAATCTGGTAAGGTTTAACAAAATCTTCGAACATAATTGGCGATAAACCTCTCATTAGTTCTTCTACTTCCTGGAAAGCAATTTCCCATTAAAAAATTACCAGATGACAGCTAACTCAACAACATAGGGGAATTATGGTTTAAGCAATGGTATATGTTTGAATTTTGAGTCAATATTTTTGCCCATTTGTCAGAAATATTTACAATTTATAATTTTGCTAGGTAACAGCCTAGATGGAACTGATTGTGTTTGATTGTTTATTTTTGTGAGTATCGTGCACAATGAGAATATGAAAAATGTACAGTACCAATCCAGTTATCCTTGAATGTTCTAATAGTTCCTCTGAAATCACGTCTAAGATGTGCTTGTTATCTCTCAGTCCCTTCATAGCAAGTTCTTCAGTCTCGTCAATGTACTATTTTCAGTAATAAAATTCATAACGTCAATAAAGCTACATAAGGAAAAAAAATCAACAAGAAGAAACAAGAGAACTACAAAAAAAAGCCTTTAATCTCATTCTGTTTGGTTTATGTTTAACATTGGATCATATAATTAATCTTTCAATTTTACCATTATTGTCCATACTGATTTTTCTGGTATCAGTCTTAATTATTGATTCTAGGTAATTCACATAATTTTTTCATACCAAATCATCTTTTAAATTCATTAGCATATTGTTCTTTTCATATCACTAGCTTATGGTTGGTAGTAAATATTGATTTTTTAGCGATGAAAGTGAAATTCAGTACAAAATCAAACTTTTATCCCACCAGATGGGGTCAGATATACGGAGCCTCCTACACCATTGTGCTATCTCCTACTTTATCATCATTTATATGTAAATGAATTTTATCGTTGTTAACCAAATCCTTTCGGTCTCCCTCTTCCTCGGTGAATTTCATATTTGCCACGGTCTCCCATTGCCTAACTGGCATTTAGTAGTCGCCTAACTTCATGCCCATACTTATTTGAATCATTTTGTGATTAACTTGGAAAGCATGGCTTCATAAGGAAATTAGTATGACATACATGCCAAGCAACAAGATTATACATTTAGCAGAAAAGGCAATAGCATGGTAAATTAAATTTACCCTAGCCAACTCCCGTGTAAAAAGTTCAGAAACTTCAAGTGTCATATTTGCAGGAATAACATGAGGATCATCCCACTGGCATCGAAAGCAAACAAAAGAGAGATTATTTGTTTGAGTGCAGAAGTTGAAACAAAACAGTTGCAAACCATATCTTATGTTTTAAACTATAATCATGTAAAGTTACCTTGTATCTTATTATCTCACCATCTGGGTTATCTGGTAGATCAACCATCCCAATTCTTTTCGTCAAAGCAGTGAGCCCCAACCTAGGATTTCTGGGGCTTATTACCATTTCTCTAGCAATCTGCCACAGAATTAAGTCAGAAGAATTCTCAACAATTGTACACTTGGTCAGATTTACTCTCAGGGAGCCGGCATCCATGTCCAAATTAAATGTGAGACTACATGTGTTTATGACTTTATGTTACCTTCGTAATTTTCTCCAGATCATCCCTTCCTCCATCAGTAATGTCATCACCAAATGCAATGCGCTCGGCACAACGCCCTCCATGAGCAACCACCATTTGCATTTGCAAGTAACCAAAGGTTGTATAACCTTGATCTACCACGTCTTCTCGAGGATAAAAAACAGACACAGCAGTTTCCTGCTCAATTAGACAACAGATGAAGGCCATTCAGGATTCATTCAACGGAACAAAATCTTTATTGACACTATGCTATACCTTGCCACCAGGCAAAAGCTGAGAAAATGCGTGCCAATCAAAACTTGGGAACAAGTGCGCTAAGACTATGTGACCAGCTTCATGCACCGCCAAAAGCCTTTTCTTCTCTAAAGAAACCTATGAAAATGTTGAGAAAAACATCACGAGTATGATAACTTACATGCTATCCACAACCTTAGTAAGTGCCACAAAAGAAACCATACACTTCGTTCACATTTCTGCTGCTCTTCCTCAGTGAGAAGCACACCCATCCCCTCGAGAAGTTGCTTGTCCAACACATCTATAATATCTTGCTGGTAGATTTTAGAATGCCCTTTTCTGACCTGTTCAGCCACCATTTATTATCAAAGAGTAGACCGGCAAGAACGACGAAGAGCATACCAGGTGTGGAAGTCCAAAACAGAAGCTTCCAGCAAGGGTCAAAAGTTATGACATCCTTGTGAAATTATAAAACTATTGATGTGCCACCTACCACAAGCTCAAGTTTTTGTGATAAATTGGATTCAACATGTTACCAAAGTCAAAAGTATATGTTCAAAACCGCAAATGCACTAAACGACGTATATTTCATTAAGTTTGCTCAAGAGTCGATTAAGATCTTCGTTGCTTAATGTCCGATAAAATTGCACATATACATCTTGTCTATTAATTCCTCCAATATTCTTTGATACCCAGCTTACATGTGAGGGGTGTTCGGCCGACCCCCACAAGCACAAGATTTTGGGACCAAGCGTTTTTAACAAACCTTTTGTTAAACAGTATGGCATATCAAAGTTCGCTTCCTTCTAACATTGAAGATTTGAGTATGAGATGAAATTTTTACTAAAGAGGGAATCTAGGACTCTTCAAAATCGCAAATTTTAACAAGTTCACCAAAATAGAAGTCGATAGGCAGTAAAAGTCACTATGCGCGCCATCTATTGGCTGGAAGGAATAGAAAGAAAATTATCAAAAAGAAAGAGGGGAGCTACTATATAAAACAAGAGAAATTCCAACATGAAGGAGAGACCTGAACAGAGCTAGGATGAACAAACAGAAACACTAAGTGAATCGAAGCAAAAACTTGGATACAGGGAAGGTCGAACAAAAACTTTATGGACTAAAGATGGTAACTTTTTCCACGGGATAAGGATTAGAACAGAAGCTGTAAGTTGGTTTTAGGGATGACTCTTGGGAAAATTTCTTCCAATAAAATAATAGGTGTGTCGTCTTTCTAAAACTTGGGATATCATGGCCAACTATAACGCAAAGGCAGGGACTCCATGATGCTTTTTATCAGATGGATGATGTTCTCCCAAGAGACAAAAACTAATAATAATAAAGTGCAGCAGTTCATTACTGGAATTTCCTTCTACAAGCTCCTATGCCTCAGGAAATTAAAAAAAAAAAACAGACAAACATGCTGTGAGCCAGTGGATATTGTCATAAAAAAGTTATATATTAAGTAGAACTTACAGACATTATTCCTGCTTCATTGACAAGATTTCTAATATCTGCACCAGAATATCCAACAGTACGGAAGACTACCTATAGGGGTGGGGGAAAGAACAACAAAATGCCAAGTGTTAAGTTATAGCATCACCAGAAGGGCTTCTCCAACCTACCAGAGAGAAGTAGGCTTGGTAAGAATCCTTCTAAGAAACCAGTAATTCGGTAAAAGTTTTCACTCACAATCCAAAACCTAAACTCACCAACATATTTAAAATGTGAAAAATAAAAGACTGCGTGAAACCAATGAACCTTTTCAAAGTCAACATCCTCAGCAAGTTCCTTCCCAGTACTATGAACACCAAAGATTTGTACTCTTTGCTTTGCATCAGGTAATCCAATATATACACGCCTGTCAATGCGTCCAGGGCGAACAAATTCTAGGTCTAGTTCATCAGGTCTATTAGTAGCACATATGAATATGACAGCTTGCCTAAGCGAGAATCTATCAACACCAGTTTTTTCTCTCCTGCAAACAGTCATTTATTTGTGAGTTACAGAAAGCAAAAGTAAATGAGTACTCACTACTGACATAAATCAAGAAAATGCAAGTGACACAATGAGACAATGCTGAAAATGAGTACAGTGTTTCTGTTCTAGACTTAGAACAAGTTGATGAATGCTCCGTAGATAATTTAATACTTAATGCAAGCCATTCAACCAACTACATGTTGGTCCTCTAAATTAGTCACCATTTGCAAGTGTGTAAAACGGAACAAAATTTTGTATGAGGAGAAGACACCATTTCCAAATTCAAGTACCTCATTTTAATATCAAAAATAAGTATTCATATAAAATTGATTAAACGAAGGCTGGTTCCGGGACAAGATTCTTTCTCCTCGAAGAAAATTTCACCAAGGAGAATAAGAAAGGCGAAAAACAAAGAAAAAAACAAACTTGTCGCCTTGAATTTTATTACATCATAACTTCAAGCAGTTGATTCGCTCAGTGGTCAGGAAATGCTGAAGCATGTGAAAAAAGTGGTGAGGTCGATATTACTGAATGATGTTAAGATAGTGATGAAATTGAAATAACAGGATTATTATCCAGTAGTTAGGGTAGATAGGAACGAATTCCTCATGTCTTTCCCTTCCAAAAAACTACATGGTATAAGAGAGCTATTAATCCATGACCAAATACGGCATGACTTCTCCATCCAAACCCTCAAAATCAGATTACCAGTTTGTGTCCATCGCATTAATGGTCACAGACCATTCACCCATCCCAATCACTTGCCACAAACTCAATGGAAAAAAGCTTCCTTCGATGGTTGCAATCCGTAAACTGTCTATCTATGACAAAGGAAAGAACGATCTCATCTCTGGCACATCATCACGTCTAGAAACTACCTATTCAAAGTTCAAACCTTTGAATTCAGAAAATAACATGGTCATGTCATGGCTCATCAACTCCTTGACTCCATAAACTGGCGAGAAATCTTCATTTCAATGATATTTGGGAAGCGGCCCGCAACACCTACTCGAAAGTGTCAATATTTAAGGATCCTCTTATCTTTGAAAAGAAGTAGTTTATCTTAAAATGGAATAAATTAGAACCAATTACAACTATTAGGAGTTTAGAAATTAGGACTAGAATTATTCCATCGATTACTCCTTGTTTTCTACTATTTATTGTACCTGTCTTTTACCAATGAATGATGAAAGAAACAATAGTTTCCTCTCCATGTTTTCTTATTCTTTTTCGACATGGTATCCAAGCCACGGCTCAAAATCATTCATAATAAAAAAATTAGGGTATTGCTAAGTTGCAGAATACTAGCAGAATTTTTCATCGATCTTCGCGCTTCTTGTAAAGTAGCCGCAGAACCTTCCTGGACCTGTTGTTGTCCTACTTCTTCTGTGTTGTTGCGCTACCGATTTCATTGTTGAAGTGACGGTGGTGTTAATATCCTGCAAAGAGCGCTGCCTCCTGTTTAAAATCATAAGCCCAAAAAGCAATAAACCCAACATCTCAACTTCTCAAAGCCCGGATTCAAAAAAGTGGATTACAAAGCTGCGATGGTGGGTTCAAATTCGCGGACGTCCTACAACGATGCCACCTCCTCCAACACTAATCACACAATGCTAGTTTCCGAGACATCTCTGCAGATTACCATTCACAAATTGAATGGCAGCAACTACCTAGAATATGCTCAACCAGTCAGGCTAGTGATTGATGGCAAGGGAAACTTGGGCTGCTTGACGGGGGAAACAAAGTCTACAGCCATTAATGATCCAAAATATTCCCAGTGGCGCTCAGAAAATTCCACGATGACTGTATGATTATTAATTTCATGGAACCGACTGCCGGAAATCCATTCTTATTTTTTCCCACTGTCTGTAATCGATGTATGGGAGGCCGTAAAAGAGACGTATTCGGATCTCAAAAATCATTCCCACTTGTTTGAATTGAATACAAAGATGTGGAGGATGCAACAAGGTAATAGAAATGTAACCACATATTATAATGACATGATGATTTTGTGGCAGGAATTGAACTTGTTTGAAAAAGAGAAATGGGAAAATCCTAACGACAGCATCCGGTACAAGAAGGTTGAAAGAAATAGAGTTTGCCTTCTTGGTAGACCTAAATAAAGAACTCAACAAGGTTAGAGGCCGGATTTTGGGCCGCAAGCCGCTCCACTCCATTCGTGAAGTTTTTTTCTGAAGTTAGGAGAGAAGAGGCACGCCGATCAGTGATGCTAGGAAACAACAGATCAGAAAGTTGACTTTGAGAGTTCAGCCCTTGTAACTCGTGGGAATGGATACCGAGGAGATCGAAGAGGGAGCAAACAAAAAACAGACTGTGATGTGAGCAAGAAACCAAACCACACTCGAGAAACATGTTGGAATATCCATGGGAAGCCTACGAATTGGAAGAAAAGGCATGAATCTCGACCAGCAGGGGATTCTCGTGCTTTCCATGCCAAAGCAACTAATCCGGAGCAACAAACATCCTCGGAATCATCTCCATTCACTAAGGAACAGATGGAGCAACTGTACAAAATGTTTCACTCCCAATTCTTTGAAAAATCTAGTCCTTATTCCCTAGTTCAGTCAGGTAATTTTTTTACCGAAGCTCTCTCTGGTGTTCTACCAAACGCTACCTGGGTTATAGATTCCGAAGCAACTAACCATATGACCGGATCCTCGCAGTTATTTCCTCTTATACACCTTGCGCAGGTAGTCAAAAAGTAAAAATTGCATGACGATTCATTAGCAATGGCTGCTGGAAAAAGGAAAATCATTATATCACCCATTCACACTCTAAACGATGTTTGCATGTTCTTAACTTATCATATAATCTTTTATGGGTTGGTAGATTAACTCATGATCATCATTATCAAATTAATTTTTGGTCTTCCCACTGCAAATTTCAGGATTAACCTCAGGGAAGACGATTGGACTTGCTAGGCAAGATGGAGGTCTCCATCTCTTTGATGGGTCATACCTTGAAAGTACAAAACCAGCAAACCTGTTTCTACTCTCTCTCAACTTCTACCAACAGTGAAATAATGATATGGCATTTTCGGTTAGGCCATCCGAATTTCAATATTTGAAGAGTTGTTGCAAAATTTATTAATGAATAAAAGTGTTTCTAATTTTCATTGTGAATTTTGTGAAATGGCTAAAAATTGTACTCGTGTGTTCTCAGCTCAACCATACTAAGATACAGTTACCATGATTCACAATGACATATGGGGTCCCTCGAAAATAAAAACTTTTTCTGGAAATCGCTGAATCATTACACAGTTATTGATGATCATACTAGGGTCACTTGGGTCTTTTTACTCAAAATATATATAAGGTTGAAGGTATGGTATAAAAAATTATAGTATGATACAAGGACAATCAATATTAAAGTTTTTAGAAGTGATAATGGTAAATAATACTTTGATCATGTGCTAGGAAAATTTTTGGTGACAAAGGCTAAAGGCATAATCCATCAAAGTTCTTGTGTTAATACACACCAACAAAATGGGATGGCTGAACGAAAAACAAGCATCTCCTTCAAGTTGCTAGGGCTTTAAGCTTTACAACCAAAATTAAAAAATATCTTTGGGGATAAGTTTTGAAAAAACATTTTTAATCAATAGGTTGCCCACATGAATTTGGGATTTAAGGCACCATTATAACTTTTCAAAGAATATTTCCCAACATCATGATTAATCGCTAATGTTCCTTTGAAAATTTTTGGCAGCACTATTTTAGTGCAAAATACCCTGGAAAAAAAATTTTGATCCAAGAGCAAACGAAAGTATTTTGTTGGTTATCCTACAAATCAATCAAAATGGCTGTAAATGTTTTGTTCCAGTTCTTAAAAAATTATTTGTGTATAGGATGTTACTTTCTTTGAAGGTCAATCATACTATCACAATTCTCGTCTTCAGGGGGCGAAGAGATCTTAGAGAAGACTGACTTTATCATTGAATTTAAAGAAAATGAGAACATTAATTTAGGACCTATGTCAATGTCATCTAAAAATCGAATTGCTGAAACCTTACACATGTGGAGAACGGTATAAAGGATTTGTCTATTCAAAGGAACACCTTAAAAACAGGAGGAAAGAGAACACTATCTTCCAGCATGACCAAGAGCCTACCCAGAGGATAAATCATGAGATCGGTGTCGCAGAAAAAATCCTACTTAAGGTAATTCCGACTCTAATCCACATGATCTTAACATTGCTCTCAGAAAGCATGAGGTCCCGCACTAAACATCCTTTCAAGCTTTCATCTCACAAATCTCGAGTGTGGTTATTCCAAAAAATGTACAAGAAGTTTTAAATGTACCTGAGTGGAGAGAAGCTATTGCTGAGGAGATGAGGGCTCTTGGATAGGATGCTACCTAGGAAGTGACTGAATTGCCCAAAGAAAAAAATATGGTTGGTTGTAAATGGGTGTTTACTGTGAAATGCAACTCTGATGGATCTTTGGACAAATACAAAGCTCGTCTGGTAGCAAAAAACTATACCCAGACATATAGGGTAGATTACTCCAAGACTTTTTCTCCAGTAGCCAAATTAAATAATGTCCATGTTCTCTAGTTTATTGCAAAAAATCTTGATTGTTTAATGCAAAAAATCTTGATTGACCCTTGAATCAGTTGGACGTGAAGAATGTTTTCCTTAATAGGGAACTTGACGAAGAAATTTATATGAAGGCATCACCAGGCTTTTAGGGAAAATTGGATCTAACGCATGTCGATTAAAACGATCACTTTATGGCCTCATGCAGTCTCCAAGAGCTTGATTTGAAAGGATCAAAAAAATTGTAAAAAGTCAAGCGGTCTCCAAAAGCCTGATGAGACAGTCATTCGAGAATCAAGTCAACAAGTTGAGCATGATTGATATCTTCGCACCAACTTGAGAGAGAATGTCAATATTTTAATGATCCTTTTATCTTTGTAAAATAGTACTTTATCTTAAAATAGATTTAATTAGAATCGATTACAATTATTAGGGAGAAAATTATTCCATCAATTACTTCTTGTTTTTATTGCCCATCTTTTATCAATAACTGAACGAAACAATAGTTTCCTCTACATGTTTTCTTATTCTTTTTCGACAGAAAGCATTCTTAAGGACATTTACCAGGGGAAGTCCACTGTCACTGTGTATTTCACTACACTTACACGACACTGGCAATGATTGGACCTTTCGAGGTTCACGAATGGAAATGCCTAGACGACGATCGTCACTATCGGGCAATTGTTGAAAAACATAGCAACTTCAAATTTTTATCAAGCCTCAACAACACACTAGATGAAGAACGGGATCGTATATTGGGCACAAAATGATTGACGAGTCTGTGCACAGATTTTTCATAAGTTCACCATGAGGAGAGCCGCAAAAGAGAGATGTTGGGTTCGTCTGCTATTTCATCTACTAAGGGATCGGCTCTCGCTACTCATTTATCAACGAACACTGATCCCAGGATGCTGAATAATTTTCAGCCGACAGCCTTCCATGGAAAAATGAAAAATGGTCGTCCATCGAGCAAAAAGTGCAAAAGACCCAATCACTCGCTTGACACCTGTTGGAAAATCCATGGGAAACCCAGAAATTAGCCCATGAAAGGAGAGCCAACACTGCATCAACAGAAAATCACTCTAAGGACCAGCAACCTTTCAATAAAGAGCAACTTGAGATCCTTAAAAAGCTGTTTGGATAAACCAGCCCGTCCCCCAATCCTTCACTTATAATTATGGTAATGTGGCGCATCAAGGTACTATCCCTCATGCTTTGCTTTCACAGCGTGCTTTATCTACCTCATGGATGGTTGACTCGGGTGCCTCGGACTACATGACTGAAAACTTGACTTTATTTCAATCGTTCACACCATGTATTGATTCTCATGTCGTCGGAATTGCCAATGGATCTTGCTCCAAGGTAGCCGGTGATGGATTGATATGTGCAACTCCAGAAATTTGCATTCAACTATTTTATTCGTACCTGACCTTAGTTGTAACCTTTTTCAGTGAGTAAACTAACAATTGACCTCAAATATTTGCTAAATTCCGGGTTGGGGTTCATGTATTTTCCAGGATTTGGCATCGGGGAAGACGATTGGCAGCGTTGAGTTGTGTGCGGGGCCATATCTCCTGAAAATGGATGCTCCCCAGAGAAGCCAAACCACCAGTAGTTCCCCTCAGTCTTTTATTATGATCTGCCTCGCCTTTGAATTCTAATCCAGATAGTGAAATTTTGTTATGGCATTATTGATTAGGACACCGAAATTTCTTGTATCTTGCAAGACTATTTCATTCGTTATTCAACAATAAAAGTTCGGCTTCTATACAATGTGATATTTGCCAATTGGCAAAGCACACTCGCACCACTTTCGCATCACGTCGTTACAAGCCATCTGCACCTTTTTTCTCTCATGCATAGTGATACCTGGGACTCTCTGACGTCAAAAATATAAGTGGAACCCGCTGGTTTTTACTATTTGTCGATGATCATACACGATTGTCATGGTTTCTCCTAATGAAACATAAAATCGAAACTTTCCAGATATCTAAACGATTCCACACCATGATCCAAACACAATTTTCCAGCAAGATTCAAGTTTTAAGAACTGACAGTGCACGTGATTACTTCAATTCAATAATGGGGTTTATTTGCAAAATCAGTGTATTGCACACCAAAGCTCATGTGTTTACACACCTCAACATAATCGGGTTTCTGAAAAGAAAAATCGACACTTGAGGTTGCCCGATCTCAAACCCTATGTTTGGAAGCATGGATTTGGAGGGATTTGAATTTGTAAATCCTAGTTTTAACCATTTGGTTAGTTGGATTTTAAAAATGGAATTGGATTTTAAGGAATTTGACTGTATTTCATTGTGTATAAACAAATCTTCTCAAAACTGGTCTAATTTGATGGGATTTAAATTTGAATAAAACTAAAAAATATTCAAAACAAATTTTTTTAACTATTATCCTTCCAACATCTTAATATGTGTAATGGTTGGATTAAATGACAAATTTATTTATTTTTTATTTTTGCAATTTTATTCAAAAATAACTTATTTTTCTATTTATAAAATTAAGATGTCGTTGAATATTTAACTTTGAAATAATTTATTTCTTAGAATTTAAATTTGAATATTTAGATAATATGTTTGATTATTTTATTTTAATAATTTATTTTGTGTTGGATAAGATTAGTTAATTAATTATATAAGAGTTTATGCAATTTTTATAACACAAATATATAATTGAAATGATATAGAAAATATATGATGAAATTAATTTTAATTTTTCAGTTTTTAATAATGTGAATAATATGTTTTAAATCTTGATTTTTGTCGAAGATAATTAAGATTATTTTAGTAAAATTTTAAATTTCGAAATTCAAATCTTGTTTTTTCCAAACAAGAAATTAATTCTAAATAGAATTTTTAAATTTCAAACCCTACATAAGATGGAATTTTAAATCCATGAATTTCCAAATCCAATTCCAAATCCAATTCCACTACCAAATCCAAAATTTTAAGCATCCAAACATACTATAAGGTGATGTTATTCTTACAACCACAAATCTCATCAATAGAATACCTTCTCATGTCTTTAACCACAAAGCTCCAATCCAGGCTCTTCTCGAGTTCATAACATCCCACCACTCAAAGTTTTGCCTTTGGATGTTCATCCTTTGTCCATATCCATTCACACAACCGTGGCAAACTTGAACCAAGAGCCATTAAGTGCATCTTCCTTGGTTACTCTATAACGCCCAAAAACTACTACACGTAAACCCATGTATGATTGAAATAATTTATTAATTTAATTAATAATCTAAGTAATGCATGTTATGTGTTAAATTATTTTAAATATATACCTATTTATTGTTATTATGCAAATTAAATGTTTTCTCGAGTTTTAATTTTCAGACGAATATTCGATGCCGAACCGAGAAAGGAGACCGGAGACGAATAAAGATTTAAAATTCAAAGTTATATTTTTATTTATTTTAAGTAAAGAAATTAAGTATTTTAGAAGATTTTTCAATTTTAGCATTTGAGGGCTAAATTTAATTTATCGAGTGAAATAGAGATTAGAGACGTTATGCATTTTAATTAGCAAGTTTCGAAAGAAAGGAATTTAAATACGTCCAACCGAAATATAAAATTTTAATAATTATTTTTTTATGACTTAATTAATTAAATTAGATAGTATTAAAGTTATGGGTAGAATTTAGGATTTTTAGGACTCTTAAATATACAAATTGTCGAATGTTGGAGGGCTTAATTAGTAATTTAAAAGCTTGATTAATTAACCTAAATACTAATAATATTCTAAGCAATATTCACACAAACACACAAAAACACAAACTAGCTCTCCGCCGAAAATTTCACCACCTAGGGCTTGGAGTTTTCGATTTTTTCTTCCATCAGCAAGCTTAGCCGATCATCACGCTACCATCCTTGATAAATTTAGTAACTTTTCAAGCCATTAAACACAGCAAACCATCTCTATTCGGCCTCCGTTCTTCCTCGCGTTCGTTTTCGATATATCGTGAGTTTTTTATGCAAAGGCATGTTTAAACCTTTCTTCTATGTATCAACATGTTATATACTGTATTTTGATACAAATTATACATGAAAACTTGTTGGTTCGATTTTATGAATGCTATAACGTTATTAAAAATCGTGCAGCAGAAAACGAATAGAAAGCATGGACACGCACGGCCGCGGCTTGGGCGTCGGGTTTGGTTGTAGGCTGGACCAGAGCTCGTGGCTAGGGTCTAGACGGAGTCTTAGGGTCCCGGGGTAGGCCTGGCAAGGGTTGGTTAGGGTCTAGTTGGCTAGCATAAGAGCTGGACCGTGAACGCACGTGAGGGGCTCGCGATGTAGGGCTAACGGGTTTGGTAGGTTTAAGGGCTGAACCAGGGTCTTAAGTAGTGTCTAAGGGTGAGTCTCGGGCTCGGGTCGAGTTGGAATCAATAGAAATTCATATGGAACGCATAAGTGTTCATAGTGTCACTCTTTGAGCAGCTTGTGTCAATATGGTTCGTGGTGCATGGTACGAGGTTCGGGCATTGCTCCGGGCAGGTCTAGGGCCTTAAGCAGTAGGTTAGGATGTATTTTATATATGGGTCTAGTCCCGAGTCGATTGGTACGTCCTAAGTGCTTCTATTTAAATCGGGAGTCGTATGTACCGGAATGCACTTTAGGGGTTGTTTTGGGTATTTATTTTAGGAAGTTATGGCAGCAAGTCTGAAGAAAATCCAACGAGGTTCACGATGATCGTAAGTGTGTATAACGTGTAAAATAATTATTTTTGAGGTATGCGATTTGTCTTGTGGCCAAATTATGTTACGGATTCAGAAGCCGGAGAATGTTTCTGGGAACCTCTCCAACCTCTTTGGAGGAATTATGTTACGTTAGGGAGTGGACATCCAGTCCAAGGGCTGCGGTGATCTCTGCTGGTCCAGTACTGTGGTTTTGTTTGATCAACGACTTATGTTATGGGCCCACTTAACAGAACTACATGTTATGACGAGTATGAAAATATGCTTTATGAAAAAGTTTATGCAAGAAAATCGCGTTATACATATTTATGCTTATATCATGTTATGTACTAGCTATGTTTAAATTGCATTAATTTTTATCACGTATTACTTGTTATTCATGGTTTATGCATGCTGAGTCATTAGGCTCACTAAAATTGATCGATGCAGATGATGTAGTTGAGGAGACAAGAGACGGTGACCGGTGAGCAGGCTCGGACTAGCGGCAGTGCAAACCCGAGGACCTCGTAGCTTACGAGATTTTATATGCATGTTTTAATCTATTTACTCTTATTTCTTTATGCACTAGTTTCGATGACTAGTAAGTTGAGACTTTTTATATTATTTTAGAATACAGTTGGATGCAAGTTGATCTTTACTATCAAACATAAGTCAAACGGAAGCATTGAAAAACTTAAAAACATATTTGGTGGTGCCAAAGGATACACACAATCAAGTCATTGATTATCAAGAGACCTTCGCTCTAGTGCCAGATTTAACACAGTATGAGTCCTCTTATCAGTTGCAGCAAATCTTTTTTTTTTTAAGTAAACATAATTTTATAATAAAATGATTTAAAAGTTTACAACTATTAGAACAGAATGCAGTGGACTGGAAGTTCACTGTCAACCGACAAACAAAAGAAAAGTTGAGATCTCAAAGATACACTAATCCATGTCTTAAAAATCAAAACCGAAATCGAAGTCTTTGTTGTCAATCACAAGGCCACAAATCTTCTCCAAAAGCTCAACATTGGCTCTGTTCCTTCAAAGACTCTTGTTTCTTTCCAACCAAATTGTCAGCATAGCAATGGACAACGATTTCCAAATTCTTCCTTAGTCCCTGTGATTGGCAATCCATGCCGAATAGCTCTTTTGTTGATTTCGGTGTCACCCAAGTCAACCTCAATTCTTGCAAAGCCCTACTCCACAGAGAGATTGCGAAAGAGCAGTGAATCAACATATGTTCCTGAGTCTCGGTTTCCTGTCTGCATAGAACACACATATTTGGAGACAGAGCAATTCCAGGGAACCTTTTTTGAATTGTCTCCGAGCTTGGCAGCTTACCCAAAGAGGCTGACCAAGAGAAGAATCGAATCTTGGTCGGCACAGGAATTTTCCAAATGTTGTCAAAAAGGTGGAATTTTGGGTGAAGATTATGACAGAAAAAAGAATCGTAAAATGAACTTACCGAAAAAATGCCCGAAGAATCCCCGCCCCACTGGACAAAGTCTCGCACCCCCCGGACTAATCTAACCGATTCTAAGACCTCTAATAAACCTGTCAACTCATCTAGCTCTCCCTCTCTAATCTCTCGTCTGAAGTGAAAATCCCAAGAAGAGTTCAAGTTGGACTCATCAAATGATGCGAAGTTCGAAATGGGCAGATTGTGAACATTTGACAGCTGATGTAAAGCTGGGAAAACTACTTTGAAGGAACCATCACCCACCCAATGATCTTCCCAAAATCTCACTTTATTCCCTCCTCTCACCTTAACTAAAACACAACGTTTGAAAGTTGGGTAAATCCGGGAGATAAACTTCCAAGGGCATCTGAATGTTACACCACTCGCCAATCCCGCATCCCATCCATTTTCTTGAAATCCATATTTGCTAATTATGATCTTTTTCCATAAAGTCCCCTCTTCCTTTAAGAATCTCCACCACCACTTCCCTAACAAGGCTTCATTTTTGAATCTTAGTTTAACTATGCCTAGTCCACCTCTTTCCTTTGGTTTACAAACTTGATCCCATGAGGCCAAATGTATATGTGCATCTCCATCCGCTCCATCCCAAAGAAAATTCCTTGAAATTTTGTCCATGACTTCCTCAACATTTCTCGGCAGCCTAAATAATGACATGTAATATATCGGTATGGAATTCAAGACCGATAGTATCAAAGTCAATCTGGCACCTTTCGACAGAAAACCTTTCTTCCATGCAACAAGTTTTTTGGACAGTTTATTAACTACCGGTTGCCAAAATGATGCTTTCAATGGGTTCCCTCCCAAAGGAACCCCCAAATAAGTGATAGGCCAATTCGCTTTGCCACAACCCAACTGTAATGCCAACCTTTCCACTTCATCATCTTCACGATTAATCCCCAACAACGCACTTTTATCCCAATTTATTTTCAGGCCCGACATTTGGCAGAAGGAGCTCACCACTTTGACCATGAATCTTATGTGCTCGTCTTTTTGTGCGAAAAAAAGTGTGTCATCCGCGAACTGTATGTGAGTTATCTCGATCAAATCTTTTCCAACCGTAATACCTTTTATTAAATTCGATGATTTAGCTTTGTCTATCAATCTTCCCAAAACGTCAACGACCAAGTTGAATAGGAAAGGAGATAAAGGATCTCCTTGACGAAGTCCTTTGAAAGCATTAAATTTTCCTCTCGGCCTTCCGTTGATCATAACCGAAAAAGAAACATTCGATACACATCCCCGCATCCACGATCTCCATTTTTTCCCAAACCCCTTCCTTGCTAAGACGTAGTCCAGAAAATCCCAATTAACATTGTCGTAAGCTTTCTCAAAATCCACTTTCAGCACCCATCCTTCCTTCCTCCTCACCCTAGCCTCCTCAAGCAACTCATTTGCTATTAGTCCACAATCTAGGATATTTCTCCCTTCAACGAAAGCATTCTGTGATTCCGAGATTGTCACCCCCATAACACGTTTCAGTCTCAATGTCAGGACTTTCGATATTATCTTGTATAAACTTGTTATTAAACTGATAGGTCGGAAATCCTTAACTTTGAAAGAGTCGCCTTTCTTTCGAATCAAGCATATGTAAGTCTCGTTTGTGATTCCATTAATGATGCCACTGCGGAAAAACTCTTGGAACACCAACAAAATATCTTTTACAATATTTTCCCAGCAACTTGGAAGAAACTCAAAGTGAATCCATTAGGCCGGACTCTGCACCATCACAAGTAAAGATGCTTCTTTACATTGTGCCACATTCTAGTTGCCTATCATTCCACTTCATTGACACCAAGCTCAACCCCCAACCTTCTCGTGCTACTGTATAGTGCCGTTGTAGAATTCGGAATATTGAACAAATCCTCGCTTGTTGTTATGTCCATCGTTTTTCATTCTCAATTGTAGCCTTCGTTTGAGATGCCTTCATACCAACTTGACGTCAAAAATACTTTTCTTGATGGAGATCTGAGGAAGTATATATGGGACATTCCACCTAGTTTTGAATCTGAAGCAACAACAAAGAAGGTTTGCAAATTGAAGAAGTCAATCTATGGGCTCAATGGAATTTGTGAGGGTATGTGATTCAAGAATTACTCGAAGAACTAAAGATGGAAGATCGTGGACCAGTGGAACTTATGTGTGATAATCAGACTGCCATTAGTATCCAAAAATCTAGTTTTCTGTGATCGAACCAAACACATTGAGATGGATCGTCACTTCACAAGTGTGAAGATTGGAAAAATAATAATTGACGTTAGATACGTTCCTACACAGTTGCAGATTGCTGAGTGCTGACATTCTAACCAAGGCACTCTTTCGGCCTATCTTTGAATAATTGAGTTCCAAGTTGGCCATGATCAACTTTATAACCCACAAGATGTGATGAAATTGAAATAACAGGATTGTTCTCTAGAGTAAGGGAAGATAGAAGTTTATCCATAATTTGTTTTTTAAATTTATAAGATTAGCTTTTGATTAGATCGTTTATCAATACATTGTAAACTTTATGCTTAATCATTGAATAAAGAAATGAACGAATTCCTCGTGTCTTTCCTTTCCAAAACTACACATGGTAATCCATAAATTGATAGGAGGAAAAGGCTAATGGTGACTGAGCAGTGATGCCTACTCCATAATATTGTAGGAGGCATGGGTTATTGGTGACCGAGCAGTGGTGCCTAAAAAGGTCATATGAAACAGCAATGTTTTGCAATAACATCAGGATGTATGTTGCAGGCACAAGTTATGCACAATGCTAATGTACTGGTTGGATTACAATGTTTAACTAGCATACTTCTGTTCCAGGCACACAGCAGCGCACAACACTTCCAAAGTGAATATACAAAATATTTCTGAAAATTTTGTGTTCACTTAAATCGTTTTAATTTTCATGTCAAATTTTCAATCCAGCAATGTCTAATCAATTTCTTTTCACCCCAAATTGTGTACTTTCTTTTCATCTCATCAACTCACTACTCACCTAGCTGGCCAAGGGCATGCTATAGAATCTACGTAGCAGAACAAGATAAATCAGAGTACAACGAATGGCCATATAAGACAGAAAACGAACTACGTGTTTGCTATCTTCTTTCTGAGAAAATTTGGCAAATAATTTTTGCAAACCAGGCAGCAACGTAACATTTGGATTTTGGCCTACAATATTTGTCAGAAGCACAGATCTGAAGTATATCCAACAACGTAATTTAGAATCGGACTTCCCAATTCTTTTATCATGTCTGCCTCATCGACCAAAATCGAACCCACCAGGATATTCATTTTCGGCAATCAAAAAATTGTATGGGAATTAATTACCAATCCCAAGCCAAATAAAGCATTTAACCATGCAATGAAACTCATATCCTCAGCACTAACATGAAAAAAATTAGATTTTTTAAAAAAATTCTTACTCTCCATCCAGCTGTGCAATCAATGCTTCGAATGTTGCTCTCCTACGTGGATCCTTTCTGGCATGCCTTCCAGCAATAGCATCTATCTCGTCCACAAATACAAAAGCAGGAGCCTGGAAAAAGACACCATGGGTATACTTCTTCAAAAGCTAACAAGATCCATAAATGTTTGGATGCAAACATAACTACATAAGTATAATACACTTGTAGGTAGGCATGCAAGCACACATTCTTACAATTCAACCCCACAGACTAGGAGTTTCTTTGCTTCACATGTTCACAAAGGCTATGATCATTACACTCAAACTCTAGATGAGGAAAATTAATGATAATGATTGATTCTGTAAGTAAATATGGAATATAGTTAAATGTAAAAGTAAAATCATAATGCATCACAGAACCATGTTAAATTTTTCCTATTCCTGGTCATTTGTTGCTCCTGTTTGAGACAATGGAGAGAGGATTGGTTGGAAAATTTTAAAAGGAAACAAATTCCTTGAACTTGAGGAACTGTATGCAGATTTCATAAACTATTTCAGCGTTGGTTTTCCAAGTTTCATTGATTCCCTACTTTCGCTCTTCGATGTCTCGAAAACAGACATAATCCAAGCATATTTCAAGATATTTATGAGCCACAGATGCATTGGCTAACCCAAAATAAGTTGTTAGTGCTGCATATAAAAAACCAGTAAAAAAGTTTCATGTCAATCCCTTTGTGATTTCTCAATAACTAATACAGAAAGTATTTGCTCTTTTAAACCAATTTTTTTAGAAGGAACACCTATTTGTTTACGAAAAGCATAGGATTTCTTCAGTTTTATTCTTCTAGAAATATTTTCCATCTCATAAAATAAAAACAAATGGAAACATCTTTCCATTTTTTCCGAAAACATATTTTTATGCATTTTGCATCTCCGACTGTAATTATTATTTTTAACTCAACTTCTTCATTCTATACTCTACTATATACTATGTTGTAATCCAAATACATTGTTTATTATCTTTTTTACAAAGCATACTAATAAAAAAAATTAGATAAATCATTATATTTTTACATGACATATTTACCGTTCAAAAATATCTTCAGAAGTAAAATCAAGACATGTATCGTATTCTTCAAAAAAAACATAGATCATATTTTCCAAAGCAATATCGAAAAACACATTTCCAAAAAATATATTCCGAAAAAACCGACAATAAAACCTAACACCACCCGAACCTTCCTAACATTAATCCATCTGGATATCCAAACCATGAGCCTCAAATACTCCCAAAAAAAATTTTAATGTCCATTAATAATTTCGTTAAGTTTCCAGCACCTTTAAATATTTATCCTCAACTAAGAAGAATCGGCATGCACAGCTAAAAGGGAGTACTCTTACATTTCTCCTCCCGATTGAGAACAATTCATTAATTCTTGCAGCACCACTTTTCTCACTATCCGTGAATTCTGCACCAGAAGCAAAAACAAAAGGCAACCCGCTCTCTTTTGCTAGTGTCCTAGCAAAGAGGGTTTTGCCTGTCCCTGGGGGTCCCGACAGAAGGACACCCTGAAATGTGCATAATAAGATGGAGAAGAAAACATTCTATTATGACCGTTTGAAGTAAAAAAAAAACACTCTTTTAAAGAAAATTTAGGAAAGGTTATTTCTTTAATGTTTATAATAATCTAGCTTACCCGTACAAACTTCACATTCTTTTCATAATACTGCATGGGGTTTCCCATATAGATCATCAACTCATCAAGAAGATCCCAGACATCTCCTCCTAGTACTACATCCTTATACATTGATTTTGCTTCACCAACTTCACCAACTGGCTGAGTGGGAAATAAAATAATTCAAGAGAAAAAAAATCTAGAGCGACACAAGCTCAAAGAAACAACAGAACTTACCAGAATGAAGTTATCAGCATATGCCATATCAAAAAGCTGGTTATATTTCTTATAAAGAAGACGGTTTGTAGTAATATGAAGCAGCATTAAAGCTTCCTTTACGAACCATAAGATCAGTATTCCCGGCAAGAGGGCAAATACAACTTTCAAAAAATAATATATTTGCTTCTTCTGAAGAAGATCTGCTTCAACTCCAGAACCTAATATTGCCTCAAAAAGGAATGGATCGAGTGGAATATCAACCTAGGCAGGTAACAGCAGATGTAAGCCCGTGAAGAAAAACAACTGTTAGCACACAGCTAGATTATTGGACTCACAATATATTCCAGAGGGAATCCTTCTTTCATGGTCACATAAAGTCTCTTAAGATCCTCAGTAAAGACAACTGCAGCAACCTGACAAAAGCACTTTAATTACACGGCAAACATGCTAGATTATTATCACTTGAATATAATTTTAGAAAATTTCTATTTCCTCTACTATTAGTTTTAGAAAGAGTGCACCATAAGGTTCATAACAAATGTTGAAAAACCAGTTTACTGTCGTTATACAGAATACAACAAGTATCTTGGCAATGGAGATTTCAATTTGAACTTTTGCAGTAAATATTGGCACAAAATGGATGAGAAAACTATAAAAGGGACAAATCCAAGATCAAATTAGACCTACACAAATTAGTAGTAGTGATAGTTAAATATTCAGACTAAGCAGGCGTGCATATTAAAACATTTTTTACCTCAGAAGAATCAAGTTTTTGAAGGAAATAGGTGTAAGGAAGTTTTGGACGATAGCGCCACCATCTTTTGGAGATCCACAATGCCCTTGCTCCATTTGCATTGCTGGCCTTCTCAACGACATCCTTGCGGAGGCTATTCTCAACCTCTTTCATGTCAAATTCCACAACATACTTGGAATTTAATGAATCGAGTTGTTCTGCTAGCTTCTCCTCCTGAAGAATTTCTTTCCATGCTGTAAGTCTATCACGCCATGTTCCTCCTGAGTCCTGTTTCACGACTGTCGAAGAAATCTGTTAAAGGCGCCTGATTAGATAAATAAATGTATATAAACTTTTTTCTTGTTATGAAGCATTCAGAATCCCAATAGCACATCGTATCGTTCGCAATTAAAGCTAATAATTCAATAAGAACACAAATTACAGACACATTCAAAAAAAATATGCATGAAAAATAAAACAAAACAGAAGTAAATTTGTCTATATTCAAGGGATTGTTAATGATTTTCTGTCAATTGATTTGAATCAATTAGGATATTACCATAAATCAGGGAAGTTAGAGAAACTCTGATTTACTCTGGTCTTACTGCGAAACTCGACCAGCAGGAGGAATTCTGATTTATTCAGATACCTTCTGGCTTCTGGTCACCATAAATTTGGAAAGTAATGGAAATTCTGAAGAAAGTGAAATTACCAAGCATCTCCAATCAATCCAATTACATCGAAGTTATTTTCTCCTCAGATAAAATAAGTGGGAAACTTGGTGTCAATAAATGCGTAAAATTTCTATCGTCAAATCTTCCATGCAAAGAATCTATTTGTGTTGATAGTGCCCAGCAGATAAAAAGCCTGCTTTCCTCTCCTCAATAAGATATATAAATGGATGGCTAACTTTGTGAAAAGCATTTCAAACAGAGAAGGGAGGACAAACGCAAGGATAACTTTTTTAGCCAGCTGCATATCAAGAAAAAAACGAACCTGATAAACCTAAACCTTCTTTCACAAACTTCTTATCCTCTTCATTCAATTTTATGTCCTTGTCTATTATTTCTTTTACATTGTCTAGGGCCTTTTCGGTGTCATCTTCCCATGCATCTTCCCCGACAAAAGAACTGTCATGAACAAGTGTCCCATCAGGGGCTTCGACAAACTTTTTAAGTTTTAGACCTTTGGGAGTTGTCTTCCTCCACAAGCCTTTTTTGAATCTATAAGCAGGAAACATATAAAATAGAGCGATATAAGATGTTAGGGCTTTATCAGAAACAAGGCTAAGTATTTCGACATTAAGACAGCAAACAAAGGCAATTGTAAGTTTACTGGCATCTCTATGCATTTTGAAGTCATGAAACATAAGCTCATACCAGATAGCATCAATATATTTTAGTACCAGTAAAAAACTTAATCTCAAAGGAGGACCATCGCAAACATGACCCATTTGTATCGATGCTCTAAATCGTTTGAGACTATTCATCCAATTAGTAGCTCATATCCCCCAACGTCTTCTGATGGGGAGTGGAGCTGAACATGAGCATACAAGAATTCAACACACATCTTAAACCAAAAAAAAAAAGGAAATTCAGTTGCCTTATATCAAGCTACCCTCATGATAGGCATGAAATGTATACAACACAAAACCAACAGGATCAATTTGGAAAGGTTGCAGCATATTGATCATGACACAAGCAACATTGCATAGATGGATCAATTATCATAAGCCCTTGAAATGAGTACAATTTTGGCATAATCATCTTGAGAACTTCTGAAACTCATTAAACATGAGATTGTTTCACTTAAAATGGAAAAGTAGGTCTGGAATACTAAAAACTAAAGTGATCCAACTGAGGAGTTTTTGATCGTTTCTACTTTCGAAGTTTTAGCTATAGAATTTGACCCACAAATTTAAGCACACTAGTAACAAAAAAAAAAAGTTATCATGTAAAAACAGTACATATTGAGAGTTTTACCAATTACTTCATATTCTACTCAACACACGTACATTTAAGATTTGAACTACCAAATAATGGATGAGAAAATAACTTACTGCCTCACGTTAGTAGGAGTAGGCTCGGGAATTAACGCCTCCATGTATGCCTCTGCCAATTCTTTTCTTTCACGCTGGACAATAGGAGCTCGGATCATACTGTATGCTCCTCGACAAGATAAAACCACGACAAAAATGTATAATACCAAAACACCAACTCTTTTCGGTTCCCAATTTTTTATATCCTGATAACAACAAACCGATACGATCATTCACGATGAAAAATCCAAGATAATATTTTATATGGAATTAATTGTTAAAAAAAACAATGGCATCAAAAGCTACACCACCTTCCAATAATCCCACTTATTCCAATCGATGAACTGCGGCAGCACTTCGGAGTTAACTCGTTCAAACTGAACCTGGAACCGGTCTGTCATCTCGTTAACGCTTACCTTAGCATCTTCAATACTAAAGCCAGTTTCTTTCTTGACTGACTCGCCAAATTTCTGAAAAAACCTTTGAGAACCACGCCCAATGGACTGCGAAAACTGCAGCCAAGAGAAGCCCTCGGGCTCACTCCCACTAGTGCCCGACGAAGAAGCTGAAATTTTAATACCCTTTTGGCGGGAAATTTTCGACCTGTGACAGCGATAAGGTGATGCCCGAATGCTTATTCTTCGGAGGAGAAAGAGATTTTCTGGATAAAAGCGAAGTGGGTTTGGTTTGAATTGGATGTTTGTCAATTCCATTATTGATTTCATGACATTGAAATTTGAAGATTGGAGATGCTGAACTTGGCGCCGTGGTCTCCACCGGAGGCGAAGTCGGAACTATTCAAAGGGGTTTCTTTGCTGAGCTCATTTCATTGCGTTATCTGAAAATGGAATAAATTGCTACCATATTACACTCTCATCCCTGAACTTTTCAAAAATACAATTTCACCCGTCATTCTTCATAAAAAAATTATTTTTTCCTCCCCTGGGGTTGTGACACGACCACCTTTCTCCAACTATATTCTAGTCTAGCCTAGCATAAATGATGGATGCTTGCGGGTGTAGGGCTGGGAAAAAATAAAAAAATTTCGGTATACCGCATATACCTTATCGAAATATACCGTGTATACCGATATTAACGGGATACCGAAAATTACGGTACGGTATTATACCGTACCGTAATTTTCGGTATCGGTATCGGTATATGTTTTTTAAACGTTCGGTATTTCGGTATACCGACATATCGAAAAATTATTATAATAATAATTAAAATTATTATTATTCGGACCAAACTTTCAATTGTAATTTTATTATATATTGGGCTTGCTTCTATATTTGATATGGGCTCAATAGTGAATTAGTGAAGAACGACTAGCCCAACAAGAAAACCCACTTACTCTTCTTTCTCCTTCATCGTCGCGACAATCTTAGCCTCGTTCTGAAGAGAAAAAAAACCCTAAGCCCTACTTGTGAATCTTAGACAACGGAAAATCTACACAAAGAAACGAGAAATTGATGATTGTGAAAGGTAAATCTTTTTTTATTAAGCCCTTGTTCTGTCTATATTGTGTTGGAGTGTTTAGGTTTCTTTGGTTCCATGTGTACACGTTAGACGAAGGAAAACTCTCTTGAGGAGTTGAACTCAAGCTTCAATTCTTGTTATCTCCCCACCTAATGAGTTCAATACGTTGACTGTTATCAGTGGTGGAACAAGAATAATTAGTTCACCTTGCATTATTTGATTTCGACACAAGCTTATAGTTCTTGATTTTTGTTTTACGTCATTCAAACGACCTTGCAGAGAGTTTAAAAGATATTTTACGAACCAATCAATTGCCAAAATTTTAAAAGGTAAAATCTCTCTTGGAAATCAAAGCATGATACCAATTTGTTTTTGTGTCAAAGATTTTCAGCTACAATTCTACAGAGTACTGCTAAGTCTAATATCCTTTTTATCTTTCAATACATGGGTTTTTATTAAGAACCAAGTATTTTTTAAGTTCAAAGTTCCATCTGTTCATACTCTCTTCACAGGAATAGAGTCACCAAACTCAGTCAACCTACTAATTAAGTTCGAAGTTCCATCCTCAAAATTCAGAACCAAGTATTTTTTTAGAAAAAAAGAAACTAAAACTAATATGTAGTGGAAACAATATTTAATTTCAGTAGTTACAAAAAAGTGAGTGCTGCTCTGTTTAATTGGAAGCATTATAAATTCACACTCTCTGTTTATTTTTCTTGTCTTGTTTTTGTATAAATAATAACATTGATAATATCTGCATTTTGTTTGTAGGATCATACGATTATGGAATCTAATACTCTCCTAAGTTCATCTCAAACATCAAATGCAACGGGACATGAAACACAACAGTCCACGGCTCGAAAACGACCAAGGAAGCCTCCTAAAGTTCCTCAACAATCCAAGAGTATATTTTGGGAGCATTCTATAAAGGGAGGAAGAAAGTTGAGTGATGGGACCGAACAACAAATAGGGATATGCAAATATTGCAAACTTGAGATCCCAGCAGTTTATGGAAGTACTAGTGGGTTAAAAAACCACTTAGTAAAGAGGTGCAAGTCAAGTCCGCTCTACGAAACGAGTGGGGATGCTAAAGGTCAAACTATATTGACGAGTGTGACTATGGGGCAAGGAAGTGCCTTGGTTCCTCATACTTTTAATCAAAAAAAATGTGAATTGAAAGTTGCAAGGTACGTGATTCTCGATGAAGTGCCTTTTAGGGTTGTCGAAGGGAAGGGGTTTGTAGAATTATTGCATGAATTACAACCAAGATTCTTAATTCCTTGTCGAAAAAAAGTTGCAGGTATGGTTTATGATCTTTTCTTAGTTGAGAAAACTAAGATAAAAAGTGTGATCGGTGACAAAAGGGTGAGTATCACTACTGATACTTGGACATCCATTCAAAACATAAATTACATGGTAGTGACAGCTCACTTCTTGGATAGTGATTGGAAGCTACATAAAAGAATAATCAACTTCACAAAAATCACTAGTCATTCTGGAGAAGAAATTGGGAAGATGGTTGAGGTTTGTCTGAGAGAGTGGAAGATAGAAAAAGTCTTTTCAATTGTAGTTGACAATGCTTCTTCTAATGACACTGCAATTGACTACTTGAAAAGAAGAATGAAAAGTGAAAATTCATTGTTGTTTGAAGGGAAATACTTGCATTTGAGGTGTGCTTGTCATATAATTAACTTAATTGTTAAAGATGGCTTGAAGGAGCTTAATGTTTCAATTAAAGCTATAAGAAATGCAGTTGTTTTTATACATTCTTCTCCATCAAGATTGAATAAATTTAGGGAGTTTGCCATGCTAGCCAAGTTTTCTAGTACATCAACAGTACCTATGGATGTCAAAACGAGGTGGAATGCAACTTATAAAATGCTTGAAGTTGCATTAAAGTATCGAAGGGTGTTCGAAAGGATGACTGAAGAATGGTTGCTTTTTATGAATTATTTTCGTGAAAAAGATGATAAGGGTAAAGAAAGGATTGGGCCCCCAATTGCTGATGATTGGGAGACAGCAAAGGCTTTTGTACATTTTCTGAAAAAATTTTATGATGCCACTTTGGAGCTAAGTGCATCAAAAAGTCCTACATCTCAATTGATTTATCAAACAATGATTGCACTACAAGTTGAGATTGAAAGAAAGAGACATGATGATTCAGATCCAATTCTTAAAAAGGTAGCATGTGCAATGAAGTTAAAGTTTGACAAGTATTGGGGAAATTGGAATAGCATGAACCCTTTGATATTTATTGGTAATATTTTGGACCCGAGGAACAAACTTCAAATGATCAAAGTCACTATCAGAAAATTGGGAGGTACTCCTACAAGGATCAAAGAATTTGTTGATAATGTCAAACAAAACTTGGAAACTTTGTGGTCGGAGTATAATTCAATAAATGATATATTGAATGTCGAGAGTCAAAGTATGCAAATAGAGTGTGACAATAGAGATGGAGGTATTAGTGGTGGTGGTGGTGGTCTTTGTGATGAATTGTTTGATGATTTGGAAGCACAAAACGAAGAAGAACAACTTCAAGTGATATCTAATGAAGTAGATAAGTATTTGACCGATGAGATTGAAAAACGATCTAATCAATCTTTCAATCTTTTGGAGTGGTGGAAAGGAAGTGAAACTAGGTACCCAATCCTTTCATTGATTGCCAAAGATATTTTTTCAATTTCATGTTCAACCGTTGCTAGTGAGTCCGCTTTTAGCTTGGGCAAAAGAGTTGTGGATCCTTTTAGGAGCAGTTTGAGTCCTAAAATGGTAGAGGCATTGGTGTGTACTAGTGATTGGCTAAGAGCAGAGGAGTTCTCTTTTTGGAAAGATCCAACAGACGATGACCTTGAACTATACAAGGAAATTGAAGAAATTGAAAAAAGTAATATTTTTTTTATTTAGTTAAGTTTAAATTTATATAATATCATTGTTAATCTGATGTCACTCAAGGTCATGCCAACATTTCATCTTCATCCTCCACTTTGGACTAACTTGAAGAGTGAGACTATAATTATGTTTACTTATTACAAATCTAATATTTTTAACTTAATGTAGTTTTTAACTTTTGCATGTCCTTTGAGATAGAGGAGTTTCAACAAAATTATAGTTAGTAAGATTATATTTATGTTTACTTATTTCAATTCTAATATTTTAAGTAAATGTAGTTTTTAACTTTTGCAGGTCCTTTGAGATGGAGGAGTTTCAACACAATTATAATTATTAAGACTATATTTATGTTTACTCATTTAAATTCTAATATTTTTAAATTTTAGTTTTTTACTTTTGCAGGTCTTTTGAGATGTTGGAGTTTCAAAAAAAGTGCAGGACATGACACTACTTTTTGCAACTAACCTAGAACTTGTTAGAATAACAATTTGTGATATATTTGATGTGTCATTTGTTTTGAAATACTCTGCTTATCTTGTAGAATCTTTTCTTGTTGAGTTGCTCTTTTGAAACATATATATTATAAAACTCTATTATTCGATCTGTGACGTTTAGTTTCCTTTTAAAGTAGATATGACTTGTGTAGTTGAATCTTTGCCGCATTCGTCCGTAGACCTTTTTTGTTTTGAGATATTTATGTTTTCTTGGAATTCATTTGGATAAATCATGTTATTTGCGGTTGCCAAGTGAAATTTGAGGTATGGTTCTGATTTTTTATTGGTAGGACAAATGGTTAAAAGTTTTTTTGTTGTGATTGTAATGAGATTAACAATTTTTTTGGAAAAATTTCGGTATATACGGTATTATACCGATACCGTACCGAAATTGCGGTATACCGAATGTTTTTGGTAAGAACGGTATGTAGTTTATGTCATACCGAAATGTCGGTATACCGACATGACGGTATACCGAAATTTCGGTACGGTATCGGTATGTATTTTTCGGTACCGAAATTTTTCGGTACGGTATACGGTATTACTTAAAAAATTCGGTATACCGTACCGAACCAGGCCTATGCGGGTGTGGTGGGACTCGCTGCGGACGGAGTTAATCTTTTTTGCCATAGCTCATGGAAAATTTACTACAAGAATCATATGCGATTCGATTGTTGTCGTTCAATGATATCCTTCTAATCAACTGTAGACAAAATCATTAACAATAGATTCTACTCTCACATTTTTCTCTGATAATGTTTCGATGGTTGCTAAAATTTGGAGACTCTCCAAGCTATTGGATGTGATGGCTAGCACGAGCTGTTCCCATGATGCTTCTAATCACATTGCACATATTTTGGCAAAGTCACAACCCAGATAGAATTTCCTTGATCGCATGTAATTTTTGATATATTTCATTGTTAATGAAATTTCGACGTTTCTCTTTTAAAATAAAATAAAAGCACGTTGAACTTATAAACTATGGAGTCACTGTTGGAATTATTTAGTGGACTTACATAAATTAATTAATTGTACATATACAAGCTATCTAATAAAGAACTCAATAAGGTGAGCTAATTAATTATGGGTTTCCAAAGTATTAAATAAATTGGTATAGTCAACTTTATGCGTAGAAATCCTACTCATTTAAGTCTTCTATGATGGGTCGAAGATTGCTAAGATTATAACACTGATCGACGATCCAAGAGCGCCGATGTACCAAGGATACAAATCTTGTTCATATAATGAAAATCAAAAATTTCGAAGATCAAAATTTTCACTTACCAAATTTAGAACTTACCATATATGGTAGTTACCATATTTGGCAGCTTCCAGTTTTAGTGAACTCCTTCACAAAACATGCAGTTTCACTCCCCTTATTTAACAATCATGTCAACTTTCATTTATTTCATCTTATGGAATCAGCTCATAAACTCCTTTATAAACTTCATGTTTGATCTCCATCAAACTACAGTATTCAAATTCCAACTCCTTGAAATTTGACTATCTCAACGGGAACAATCCGATACTTGGGTAACCCTCAATGGTTCAGATATACAGCTAGTTGTGGGTTCACATCTCCATGTGATTCAAAATAACATTTATTCTTATCAGGTTTATCCTAGATAGCCTCATTCTTTTCATCAACACGTTGATCAAGAATGCTAGAACTCATTTCTGATTGCATCCACCGGATCATGGTAAGAGCGTCTAGTAGCATCGCCCTATGATACCTAGGTATCACTGATAGTGTCTGCAAGAACCTTTAGTCATGGTTAGCGTACAGTACGGTCCCTTCAACACATATATCTCGATCGAATCTACAACCATTGATATATCGAGAGTTGCATATGAATTCGATAACGATATGATTTATCTTTGAGTAATAGTGTCATGGTATGCACAACTAAGGAAACACCTTTCCAAACTGCACATGTCTTACTCCGGCCAGAAACTCCTTGCACTATTGACTCATCATATCACATAGGATATCTTTACCCGTAGGCAAATGGTGAATCACCGACTACAATGCATTTTCTCATACGTATTTCGAAAATATACCCAACCTCGCCACATGTTGACCCTCGATGAAATCGGTAAGCAGATCAAAATTCATGCTAGTATGTATAACCCGTACATTGTCTCGATCAAAGGACTAATGATGTACAACCATAACTACGGACTATTCCACTCGATAAGTAAGAACCACTTGGACAATCCGAGAGAGGATTGTTCAGTGCATCATCATATGATCACCCATCTGTGTGAATGAACTTCTTCATGCCCTTGCCAATGAAACATGACGTTTACATCACAGATGCTAGTCTCAAGCTTGAGTGACCTTTATCCTTGTTTTAGACGGCTGATTCGACTAGCAACGGTTTAGAATATACGATACACTTCCTAATGAGTTCCATGATCTTACGTTGTAACGCTGAGCTCATGGTACCTATTGTATATTCAAGGACTTTATATATGCAGCTTGCATGTGTATACAGATAAAGTATAATGTCGTAATGGAATAAAGTCGTAAAATTTTATTAAAATAAAGATTGTTTTACATCAGAGTTAATAAAGCCGGAGTCACAAGTTGGCTTGCCAGGCAGCTACTCTAACAATCTCTCACTTGCCCTATAGCCAACTACCCATAGATCTTAGACACATTGCTTCGCGATACTTCTCAAACAATGATCCTCGCAGGGGATTCGTCAGTGATCAGCAATGTTATCTGCGGAGGAGAATTTCTCTACCGATATGTCTCATATTCCCACAATCTCCTGGATTATGTGGAACTTCATGATTATATGTTTGGATCGCTGATGAGACCTCGGTTTCTTCGCTTGCGCAACGGCACCGGTGTTGTCACAATAGACCAGAACTGGATCAACTGTTTGAGGATTGACACCCAATTGTTGAATGAAATCCGTCATCCAAACACCATCCTTTGCTGGAGTCGATGCAGCTATGTTTTCGGCCTCAGTAATTGAATCCACCGTGGTATCTTGCTTGGAACTCTTCAAAGAGACAGCACCACCATTGACCTTGAATACAAATCCAGAGGTCGATTTCGAATCATCCACATCTGATTGGAAGCTAGAATCAGTGTAACCTTCTAATTTTAGTTATCAACTCCCGTATACCAAGAACAAATTCTTAGTTCTTCTCAAGTACTTAAGAATTTCTTTCACTGCTTTCCAATGCAATGGACCAGGATTCGAATGATATCTGCTTGTAACACTCAGTGCATATGCAATACCAAGTCGAGTAGATATCATACCATACATAATACTGCCTATGGCAGACGCATATAGAATGCGGCTCATGGTTTCTATCTCTTCATCAGTCTTATGACACATAGACTTGGGTAGAGTCACACCATGAGACATTGGGAGATATCCTCTCTTGGACTCTTCCATAGAGAATATCCTCAGTATGGTATCGATATATGTGGATTGTGTGAGCCCTAGCATCCTCTTTGATCTATCCCTATAGATCTGTATTCCTGATACATATGATGCTTCACTCATATCCTTCATGGAGAACTTTCCAGCTAACCATACTTTAATTGACTGCAGCATCCCTACATCATTCCCAGTGATTAGTATGTCATCAACATAAAGCACTAGGAATGTCACTACACTTCCACTAACCTTCTTATATACACAAGGTTCCTCAGAATTTTTGGCAAAATCAAACTCTTTGATAGTGTTGTCAAATCTGAGGTTCCAGCTCTTCGATGCCTGCTTCAGTTCATAAATGGATCTCTGAAGTTTCCATACTTTATGCTCACTTCCTACTGATGTGGATCCCTTAGGTTGAGACATGTAAATCTCTTCTTTAATATCCTCATTAAGGAACTTTGTCTTCACATCCATCTGACATTTTTCATAGTCATACCATGCTGCTATGGCTAGTAGTATCCTAATGGACTTGAACATCGTGACTGGAGAAAAAGTTCCTCAAGAAATGACCATTACAAACTACACATTTTAGGTGGTTGAATGGGTCTATCTGACCAATCTAGCTAATTTGTATGTAAATTGGCGAGACATACCTATTTTGACATCTATAATTGAATTAGTTCTCACGGTGAAGAAAGTCGGATAATCGATCATCAAGTGTTTGACAACACAAGCCAGAAGATTGAGTGATCCAATAAACTAAGCAGACCGTAAGTTAACACTCGATGTTGTGGATTTTGGGGAATTTGAGAAGATTTGGAATTAGAAATATCATTTTAGGTATTTGAAAAGATGAGTTTTTAAAACAAAATTGTTATTTTTTAGGATTTGATGGGATTTAAGATAACTAAATGAAATCCCAGCAAAACTCAATGGATTTCGTGGGTTTTGAGTTCAAAGCATTTTTCTAGTGTTAAATATTTATTTGCTTATTAACAAAAATTTTAATTTACTTTTAAAATTTTATACAATATCATTTTCTTCAAAAAAACTTCATACTATAATTCACACGGACTTTGTCATATATTTTGATAAATTTCTTTTGAAATCAGTTAAAAATATTTTTATATTTAAAAATTATAATATATTTATTCCTCTTGGAAACTCGGTTATTTTTAATACCAAAACCTAATATATCGAAATTTGGCAGTTTTTTTATAAAAAAAATCCACAAAATGAACTTTATTTTTTCTCTCTTAAAACATTAATATTAATAGAAATATATTTTCTTCGCATATATATGAGAAATAATTTGTTACCTCTATCTTTTAATAAACAATATATGTGAATTTATATAAATGTTATTGTTGAAAAAGGTATTTTAAAACAGTGATCAATTTTTTTTAATATTTGATATTTTATTTTTAAACGTGAAATCAAATTCTGAAATAACACTGGACTTTTACTGAACAATTCCAAATCCCGATCCAATAAAAGAATTAAACCAAACAGAGTGTAAAGCGAAGTACAACTCGACGCATTTAATGAAAGTGTACCATTTTTGGTAGCACATTTAATACGGTTGTCTATCGAAGACTCCTATTTATTGGATGAATTAAAGAGTAAGATTGGTACCATTGAAGACACCTAGCAACTCCTGATTGAATGTAATCAAAAGAGTATTAGAGAGTATCCATACAGAGCCTCTCCTCGAAGATCTTGTGATTATACGATTTCAGCTATCAATAAAAATATTTAATCATTATTAAGTGTCATTATTTAAGCAAACTGAAGTGTTAATTTAGAATCAAGATGGGAACCTTTGAACAGATCGTACCTTCCGAATTCATGTAGCTAGCAAAACAATATCGTGTCCAATGAGTGTCAATGCGTAGGAGTTTGGAGCATCCGAAGTTTAGATCGAAGCTTCCGAACCATGAGGCGTAAGTGACACGCATAGTTCGGACCTTTTAAACCCAAGTTCGGAGCTTCTGACTCGGCCTATAAATATATTATCTAGAAATCAGAATTCACTCACCTCTTACATAGTATTCTCTCGATTTCTAAAGCGTTTTATGCTTTTCCAACTATTTTCGGCATCCATACGAGTTGCGCAAAGCTCACGAAGTAAGCGTGACTTCATGATTGAGCTATAGAAGCTATGGTCCCCAAAGGGCAGTCGACGGACAAAACTATGATATGATAGCCTTAATTTTACTTGGGAGATAGTAGTTACAACATGCCTAGAGAGCAATATAATTTGTAGAAGACCGGGCATTAATTGGCATCAGATCCGACGGGACATCATGTTATGGTGGCCTAAGACATTGTAGGTCCATGTCTGTTTCAGGTACGAATCCCGACTGGGTTACATACTCTCAGCATCTTCTTGTCTGAGCACGAATTTTTAGTTTGATCCATGGTCACCAGTTCATGTTCATGCATGCACATATAAATTTATATACTCATATATTACGAACTGGAAGATTTTTCCCTCATGTCATTGCTTTCGTCTTAGGCACCCTATTCCACAAGACAAGTCTCAGGTTGGACGAGCCATGAAGAGCCGGCGGGAGCCATTAGAGATCAATGCCTACAATTAAGGGAGTTATTTCATGGGTTTGTTCTTGCAGTTATTTGGGTTTGCAGATATAGCTTCAATTTGATTGTATGGTCTACTATTGGAATAAAGAAAATATTTGGTTTATGTTGGTTTACTAGTTTCCGCATTTTATCTTAATACTATGATTATGTTTAGTTAAATGAATTATTGCATGCTAGCAATTTTCTAATACAGGTGTGCCGCGTAAAGACGCTACAGATCTTATGTGTGTTGAAAATTCTATCTATAAATCCAAGGAAAGAAGCAAATTAATGGAATGAGAACTCTTGGAAATACATTCTTCACCCATTCAAAGCTCTCATTCAAAGCTCTTTGATCTCACGGAAAATTTAGGGTCTAATTCCAGCATGGTATAATGAGATTTTAATACATTATCGACATATATCGTTTTATACTGGAAAAACCTTATATTTTTAAAATTTTATGCATTTATTGTTTAAAAATATTATATAATTTTAAATTTTAATATGTTATTTCAGTATTTCGGTATTTCGTTATATATCGAAAATTTCAAATTTAATATCGCTACTATACCGAAAAATTCAATATCATTGCAGTACCATACCGAAATCATCGATATACCGAAAATTCGATAAATTCAGTATGTTTTCGATACGATAATCTCGGTATTCCGAAACTTATGAATGGTGGATCGACACTGGTGCCACTCGCCATATTTGCTCTGACAAAGTGATGTTAGCTACTCTTGAGGAATCTATGAATGGTGAAAAGCTATTCATGGGAAATTCCGCAACTTCCGAGATCAAGGGTCAAGGGAACGTTGTCCTAAAGATGACATCTGGAAAATAACTGACTTTGAACAATGTGTTGTATGTGCCTGACATCCGCAAGAACTTGGTGTCAGGGTCGGTTCTTAAAAAACATAATTTCCGCATTGTATTCGAGTCAAATAAGGTGGTTTTGTCGAAAATTGGAATGTTTGTTGGCAAATGTTATGTTTTTAATGGGTTATTCAAACTCAATGTTATGGCTGTTAAGCATGTGATGAATAAAGTTAATACTTTTGCTTACTTGCTTGAGTCTTCTTGTTTATGGCATGGTAGACTTGGACACGTTAATTACGATAAAATTCGTAGAATAATTAACATGAAAAGCAATCCTCCATTCCAAATTGATAAACAACACAAATGTGAAACTTGTGTTGCGGCAAAACTAACAAGATCATCTTTTCGAACTATTGAAAGAAATAGTGAACACTTGATTTAATTCACAGTGATACATGTGATCTAAAAAGTGTGCAAACTCGTAGTGGAAATAAATACTTCATCACTTTTGTTGACGATAGCACAAAATTTTGCTATGTGTATCGCCTCAAAAGTAATGATGAAGCTATTGACAAATTTGTCCAATATAAGAGTGAAGTTGAAAACCAACTTAGCAAGAAAATTAAGGTGCTAAGAAGTGATCGTGGAGGTGAATATGAATCACCATTTGCTGAGTTTTGTGCTCAACATGGTATCAAACACGAAAGAACTGCACCTTATTCTCCTCAGCAAAATGGCATTGCAGAGAGAAAGAATCACACATTGAAAGAAATGATGAATGCGTTGTTATTAAGTTCTGGTTTACCACGAACATGTGGGGGGAAGCTGTTCTAACAGCAAATTAACTTTTAAATAAA